>NC_057795.1:546156552-546364188 GCF_018294505.1 Triticum aestivum | reverse complement strand
GGTACTAAAGGGGGGGGGGCTTTAGTGCCCACACTTTAGTGCCGTTTATGGAACCGGCACTAAAGGGCCTTACGAACCGGTGCTATTGCCCGGTTCTGCACTAGTGGGAGCTACGCGCAGGCATAGGGCGCCGGATGTCCGGGCGTCGGGGCGGATGTCCGGTGGCCCGTGAGGCGCCAGATATCCGGGCTAGAAGGGCCGGATGTCCGGTGCTTCTGGAGGGGCCGGATGTCCGGTGCGTAGGCCGGATGTCCGGGCTGTCGGGGCCATCTTCTGAGCATTCGGGACGTCGTGCCCGGATATCCGGGCGAGAGGCCGGATTTCCAGTGGGGGGCCGGATGTTCGGGCTGGACGCCGGATGTCCGGTCGCTGTAGTTTCTTCTGTAGGGGGCTGGCCGTGTAGATCTCCAGGGGCCGGATGTCCTTGGTCCTGGCCGGATGTCCGGTGCCTGGAGGCTGCTTTTTCCTTCTTCCATTGGTTCTTTTCTTCCTTGGACTTGGGGTCTTGGCTATCTTCATGTGCATCCTCGGGAGGGTCCTCTTGGTACCTAATCATGCACAACATTCCGGATTGAGGTAGTAGCCATGTCTCGAGAGGATCATAGGATATGCCACTAAGGAGAGAAGTCACCTCGGTCTCGAGAGCTCTAGCTCGTGCCCTAGTCATGGGTCCTCTTGGTGCTTGGTGAGACGACGGAAGGTCCATGGGGATGACCGAAGGATGCTCCGCATCAGGGAAGTTTGAAAGCTTTTGGCACCTGAAATTATATTCTGCTCTTGTACGGCCGACTATGATATCATGGCCGAGAATTTGTTTGTTTTGCATGCAAGAAAAAGTGCAAGTTTCGAAAATCAATGTCTCCAACTCAAAACTTAGATTGTCCATTCAATTCAAATATGGATCATTGAGCTAGTACAAGAAAATACCATCATATGGTCCAATTCAAATGAAATTCCAAATGTATTTATCCTAAATATGATGAGAAAAGCAAAAATGTGTATGTGTATGAATAAAGTGGATGATTATAAAGTTTGAACATGCCCGTATGTGTATATCTCTAGGTTTGATATATGAATTTGAAATCACGAAATCTCGGCTTAAAAAATGTACCTCCGTTTAAATGAATTACAAAAGCTAATGATGGAGTTGAATTCCAAAATTCCAATCTTAGGTTTGTAATTCTGGTACATCAAGGTATATCATGCATGTTCAAAAGTATCATTATCTGATAATCCAAATTGTGAAACAAATTGATCAACCATGAGTGCACACACTATTGACCATATATATCTCAATTACGCTAAAGTCCCTCAAATATAGACACCTCACTCTTTATCTGAAGCCACCCCCCCGGTCGCCCCCCACGCAGAAGTCATTCTATCCCCCAGACACCAACACATGAGCACATTAACACCCATCTCTCTTCTAAAGTTCGGACCCCAATATAGGTCTCTATCACTTTGTCTCTCGGGCATGCACACATCTCTTCCCCCACTCTCTAGGTCTCCCGACATCTCTCTTTCCCAAGCACACGCACTATGTAGGGTGCATCTTTCCCATACACACAAAATGTCGCCCCCAAACGTCTATCTCCCTAGTTATGTGGTTCTCGCACACTCACGTCACACACCACCCCCACTGCAAACAAGCACACTTTGTCTCCTTGTGCACCACTTTCCTCTTTCTATCTCTCCAACATGCAGACCCGCCCCAGCTCCTTCCCTGTATACATATATGTCATGAGTCTTTCCATAGCTCCCTAATGTATCATCGTTCTCAATCTCGCACATTGTTCTCTACACCATCTATTCTAGATCTCTCATGAAGTCCCTATCACACACACGATGACTCGCTTCCCTTGCGTCTCCGTACATAGGCCAATTTCGAACAACATCAACATTATCTCCCTATCTATACGTCTTTTATGGACACAAACGACCCTCTCTCGCCCCCTCTCTTCCTCTCTCTCTCTCTCTCCGTCGCTAGCTATCTCTCTCTCTCACTCTCACACCCCTCTCCCACACACACTCGATGTCTCTTCCAAATAGTCTGCTCCCCTCGCACGCACCCATGCTATCCCACTACTACACATGTCACACCATTCCCCCTTCCCTTATACTAGGTTTACATCATTAGTGGTCTCTCTACACCACATACACACACTCCCTCTCACACACAAACGCGCGCACAAACACACACAGACACGCACAAACACCCATTTATCTGGATCATCATATCTCACCATGTCCGCATGTGTATCTCACACACTCACTCTCTGATTATGTATATGTGTCTCCACGTTAAACAACACAAAGCCCCATGTACATGTCTCTCTCTATCCTCCACACACATAGACAGAAAGAATCTCTTATCATTGCCTCAGTCTCTAGACATATCACACATGCACACTGTCTCTCTCTCTCGCAGACATGCTCAACAAGGGTTTCCCCATGAATAACTTACCGTCTATTCATCAACAGTCGTGGTAGTACGGTGAACATGAGACATGAAAAATAATAAATCTACACATGCTTAGACCACCTAGTATGACTACTAGGACTAGAGCACGCCAAAAAGCGTGCCGCCGTCACCCCCTCCTTACCAGCGATGGGAAAACCTTTGTTTTACACAGTCGAGAAGTCATTGTGCTAAGGCCCCACATGCTGAGGCGTTGAATAGAATGTAGATGCTAGTTTACGGAAACAAGTATTGATAATACGTTTGTATCTCCATACTTATATTTCTTCTCTTATAAAAAAACCGAGTTGGTGATGATGGTACGCGTGCCATCTTGCAATATAGACCATCCGATCTATATCTGACGGATGGAAATTAAACTAAAAGATACCCGCACCTCTCTCAACATTTGCACACAAGGCCTTCCCTCATTCATCCTTATCTCCAACTACCTCATTGTTGAGCAATTAAGAAAGGAAGCCTTTGGAACAGACTGGCGTTGTCAATCCCCATGCCTCCGCTTAGTCCGATCACCAATCACCACCACACCCCACTCCTCTTCACCTTATCTCCTATTTCTCAAGATATCTTTAATTTTTACACATGGGATTACTCCCGCATGGGTCAATCACAACAAGTGTTTTATAAAAAATGCATCATTATGTTCCGTTCAATGCATGGATATTGCTAGTACTCCCACAGAATACTAAGTTGGTGATGATGGTGTGTCTGCCATCCATCATTTCTGACCATTAGATCGACATCTAATGACTGTGAGGTAACGTCGGTGTACTAAAGTAGGGGTTCTCCTTTGTACCCCTTACTAGTGCACGGGCAGTCAGAGCCGCGCTCACGACCACACTTGGCAGGGCAGAGGGAGGAGTCAAAGCCGCAAGATGGTCAAAGCGACGCCAAGACCAAGAGCGCGAAGCCCAAGAGGGCGAGGTGGACTCCCCCGGCAAGGCCCTTGCCGAGGAGCCTCGGCAGCTCGGGCAGGAGCCTTGCCGGGGCAACTTGCCCAAACACCAGCAGAGCGCGCCACCCTTGAGCCCAAGGTTTCCGAACACCATCAACCATGTTGGAACTAGGGCTCGGGAGGCACCTCTGTGGTGGCATGCAGATCTTTGTGAAGACAAGGATCAGAAGACAATGATCCTTGGCGAGACCCTTGCCAAGGAAATCCACACGACTCCCGGCAAGATCATTGCCGGGGACGACCACAGTGCCGTGGTAAGACCCTTGCTGGGCCCCTGGCAAGGCCCATGCCGAGGACATCCGTGGGGCCACTACCAGGCCCACGCCCGCCAAGGTTCCACCGCCGTTCCCATGCAGCTGCCAGCCCACCAGCTGGGCAATCAGTTGCGTGTCGACGTGAGGCTTCCAGGCCAACTGAGCGAGCACCTACATGGTGGCATGCAAATCTTCGTGAAGGCCCTACCACTGCGCCACCTCAGCAGCCTGCCAGTCTACATGGCACCATGCACACTACTGGCCTGGACGCGTGTTGGAGCGAGGTGGGGTGGCGACGGACGGGATGTGGCTGTTTTCTGTCCCCGATAAAGTGAGGGGGACACCTAAGAGGTGCATTAAATGTGTTTTGTCCCGTAATGGCTAGCAATAAGCTTAGCCACTGTACGCCGATGCCACCTCCTGTGTGCCACTGTGGCGATTCCCTTGACTATAAAAGGAGGCCCAAGGCATACTGGAGAGGCATTCGGGTCCCTTGACAAGTTACACATTGTAGCTAGCTCAAGAACTCCAAGAACACTCAAATAGACACTAAGAGGGACTAGGGTATTACGCACGTCGCGGCCCAAACCTGGGTAAACAATTTGTGTGCTTGGCTGACTATTGATCCCGCTCTCCTCTCGACCCCGCGCCCTGCAAACGTAGTAGGGATTTTTGTGATCCCATATGTGTCGTTTCCAATGACATCTTTGGCGCACCAGGTAGGGGGCGCAGTTGAGAGAATCTGGTTCAATAGTTAGTTCTATAGTTCTTCATCGTCATGGCTCCCAAGAGGAAGACGACGATAGCGATCGGCTCATCCGGAGCCGGACTGCTCGTGCCAGTGCGCACGGGTAGCGGGGCTGTCACGGACAGAACCCGGGGCGCGACCCGTGAACACCCGCATCGCTCTGGCAGCCAGACCAGGCGGGTGATGTCGCTCGTGAGCGAGACAACGAGCCACACGCTGTCAGAGCCAGAGATGGAGTTGTGGCCCCCGCAGGCGGCGCGGGGCCCTCCAGAGCTGTCATCGTGCTGCCTGCCGATGGCGTGACGACCTCCAAGACGCCCACGCCAGCGCCCACGGCGTGCTCCTCCCAAGTCGTGTGCGGTGAGCAACATCACCACGTTGAAGACCCCGGGCGTCGCCGTGGGAAGAGCCCAGCGCATCACTCGCGGGGCGGAGAAGACTAGCATCCACACCGAAGCGCTGGCGAAAATGGTGTGCGGCCGCAGGACCATGATAGAGCTCCTTCTAACATGGTTAGAGGTCAGAGCGCGTCGCGGTCCATGCAGCTTTCACTGCCACCCATGCCAATAGAAGCTTTGGCGCGCGCGCAGTTGCTCCTTGACTTCCCTCCTGCTGCGGAGAAGCTCGACGAGTGGAGAGCCACCTTCCAGAGCCTCGTCGGCATCACCAACAAGGACGAGCCACGACCGGCGGCCGACGCTCCGTCGAGCCACTGCATCCCAACAGAGGAAGGGCCAGAGGTGATGCAGGAACAGTTCACTCTCCTCCACCACACCAACCACCGCGGGTGTCGGTCCGTCATGATGACGCTTGTGATAATATATCCATAGCGTCATCCGATCCGTGGACCCACCGTGATCAGCGTCAAGTTCTTCAAGAGCGAGCTCATGAAGACTCTCGAACTACCATCGAGCGCCGGCGTGGAGCACGCCACTAGTCAGATAGGCGGGCAGGACCCACTATGGACCACCCAGCACCGGGAGGCTATGGTGACCTACCCTATGTGGTGGGTTGCCCGGCTTTTACCCATGAGTTGCGGTAGTTCCAGTGGCCCTCCCACCGCACATTCAAGCCCGACGTTGGAGAGAAGTACAACGGCAAGACTCACCCGTCGGAGTTCCTCAACATCTACACCATCGCGATGCAGGCTGCTGGGGCACGCGACGACAAGGTGCTTGCCAATTACTTCTCATTGGCACTTAAGCCCAATGTCTTGTCATGGTTGATGCATTTGCTGGAGGATTCCATTTCTTCTTGGTCGGATTTGTGTCATGAGTTTGTTGGCACCTTCACCGGAGGCCATCAGGCTCATGGCCAGGCGAGTGATTTGGATATCATTCCCTAGAAGGAATGTGAAAGCCTGCGCAAGTACATCCAGAGGTTTAGCCGGGTGCAATACAACATCCTAGATGTTCATCCTACTGCCGTGATCGGCGCATTCCATCAGAATGTGCGCAACTGCAAGATGCATGAAGAGCTGGCGATGAACAAGATCAAAGATGTCACTGAACTTTACGTTCTGGCCGATAGGTGCGCTCGGGCTAAAGAAGGGAGGAAGTACCCCGGCGAGGACGCCGGTGCGGAAACCGACTCCACTGATGACACTGCCGCCTCGGCGAAGAAGGGACGGCGCCGTAATAGAAAGCGCAAGGGCAAGACTTTGCTTGCCATTGAGGGATCCACGAAATTGGTGTTGGTGTCAAAACTGGCGGATCTCGGGTAGGGGGTCCCGAACTGTGCGTCTAAGGCTAATGGTAACAGGAGGTGGGGACACGATGTTTACCCAGGTTCAGGCCCTCTCTATGGAGGTAATACCCTACTTCCTGCTAGATTGATCTTGATGGTATGAGTATTACAAGAGTTGATCTACCACGAGATCAAGGAGGCTAACCCTAGAAGCTAGCCGAAGTATATAGTCCGGCTGTCTGAGGACCCCTTAATCCAGGACTCCCTCAGTAGCCCCTAAACCAGGCTTCAATGACGATTGAGTCCGACACGCAGATTGTCTTCGGCATTGCAAGGTGGGTGCCTTCTCCGAATACTCCAAAGTAGATCTTTGACACAAGAATCGTGTCCGGCTCTTCAAAAACAAATTTTCACACACCACCGTAGAGTGTATAACATTTCACAGATCTAATCTGCTGACAATTCATTCATAGCGTGACATCACAATACGGCCTGGTTACTATTCGAGCCGTTTCATCAGCCTACCACAACGAGGCGGTTTCATTGGCACATTTTGTCGAAGCAATGATCGTGTCCCCTAATCATGGGATTCTCATCAATACGGGTGTGGGTACCCCAACCGCTCCATTAACATGATGCTTGGGAAATAAGCGAGTCTCAGGGAATGTGGGGAGGCGCATGGTCTGCCTTTATAAAGGGATAAGGATTCCCCTCTTTCACCCATGCCTTCCGCTTCCTCTGCTTATCCTTCCTCTTGAGCTCCAATGCCCAAGCATTCTCCTTCTCCGCCCACTAAAGCATTCCGAAAATGTCTGGATCCGGAGCTGGAGGCAAGTGGATGGCCTCCACTGTCCAGGATAAGGATATCGAGAAACTTCGGGAGGCGGGTATCTAGCCAAGAAGACGATGCATCGTCTCCCTACGGTGGGACAGATCGTCCCTACCCTGGAACCCCACGAGAGGGTCGTATTCCTCCCTCACTTTGTCCGCGGGTTGGGGTTTCCCCTCCACCCATTCGATCGCGGCATCATGTACTATTATGGGATCGATTTCCATGATCTATCCCCCAATTATTTCCTTAACATCTCGACGTTCATCGTCGTGTGCGAGGCCTTCCTCCGCATCTCTCCACACTTCGGGTTATGGCTGAAGATTTTCAACGTGAAGCCCAAGGTGGTGAGCGGTGAGCACGCCGAGTGCAGAGGAGCCATGGTGAGCAAGATGCCCAACGTCACATGCCCATCAGGTACATTCAACGATTCCGTCAGAGGGTGGCAGCAACAATGGTTCCACGTCACCGAGCCACGCAGCGCCAAATGGGACACGACTCCCGAATTTCGATCCGGATCCCTGTTGCGGCTTACGTCCTAGCCCAAAAATGGCCTAGACTGGTATTCGCCAGACGAACTGGCAGTGCTCCAAACACGTGTCAAGAGCCTGGGAGATAAGAATATCAAACTTGTCGACATAGTCCAAGTGATGTTGGTTTGCCAGATTCTCCCGTGCCAACTCAGGGCTTGCAAATTATGGGAATTCGATCCAGCTGAGCACCAGACCTTGACGGAGCTCTTCGGCTCAACGCACAAAGATATCTGGAAGGTGCTCTTCAAGTCCGGCAAATCGTGTACAGACTCGGCCGAGGACCGTGGGTACAAATTGTTCCGTCCCGCAAGTTCTGTAGGTTTTCAGATATTCAACCGAACATATGCTTTAGCCACGTATTTTAAAGAAAGTGCTTAACATACTTTCCAATGATTTCCCCAGGGCTGGACGAAGAAGGCGGAGCGGATCTACTGTCCGGCCCCGCTGCCAGAAGAGCAAGCCGGCCCTCTCTTAACAAAGATGTTGGTCCCGGCGCCTTATAAGGCGCCCAAGAAGAAGGACGAGAAGAAGGTCGGAGGGACTAGGGGCAGCCTTTGTCGCAGGGGTGTTTCGGAAAAAACGTCCGAAGACTCAGAGGCCCACCCTTCCTCCGAAGAGGATGAGGAGAAGGAGGAAAGCGAATCCCCCCCAGCAAAGGGGAGAAAGAAAAGAACGACCTCCAAACAATTGGAGGCCAAGTCATCTAAGAGGGGGAAAACCTCCTCCGTAGACGATTCCACCACCGCCACCGACAGCAGCTTGGAGTGGGATCCCAGGGTCCAGCCCCTGGTTAAATCGTGAGTATCACATAATCCAAATATATTAATATATTCGAACTCATTATCGCACAATGCTGATTGTGTTGAGCCACACACGTTGTAGCCCGGCCAAGTCCCGCGCCGAACAGTCCTTGTCTGAGGATTCACTGGGTTCGGACGCGATGGACAGCGGAACTCCCCTGTCGGCCACCTCCCCCAAACATGCGGACGACACCGAGGTGTCGTCCCTAATGAGCCCAGGCCAAGGAGGGACCGAGAAGACCGTCTGAGCGGCACCCAAGGGCCAAATCTCGGCGGCCGGTCACACGGGGCCAAATCCGAACATGATGCCGGAGACCGTCAAGGTTCCAGAATTAGGCAGGGAGCCTTCTTTGAAAGGAGGGGGTGCGCCTGTTCCACCAGCGACCTCCGTCCAGCCAGAGGTGCCAAGCGCTTTGTTGACAGCATTAAATAACGCTTCCATCGTCGAAGAACACCGCACCTTATGGGTGCGGTTATTGAGAAGATTCAGTCTGCGAAAAGCGAGCTCACTGAAGCCTGCACTATCCTTTTAATGGGTTTCGAGGTAAGTGATGAGGCTTTGAAGAGTGTCACAGTATAGATAGTAGCCCCTAATACACTGTTCGGTGTTCGAAATGAAAAACCAGACAGAGGATTGAATATGTACTCGCAGGGGACTTATCATGCAACACCCTTATTTATTATCATGTTTTGTCTAAGCAGGTGTCATTGTTGACTGCCTCTTCTCATACTGTGGAAGTTTCCGAAATGAAGCAGTGTCTGGAGCGGGCCGAAGAAGAGCTCAACCAAGTAAAGAAACAGTTGGAAGATAACCAAGGTATGTAAAACCTTGCTCTAATTTATTATCAATTGACGATTGATTTTGACGAAGACCGTCGTGTTGTGCGCCAGGAGCGACATCTAAAGTCGAAGCTCTTAAGAAGGCGGTGGCCACAGCCGAAAAAAGGGCCGCCAAGGAGCAGGCCGATCGTAAAAAACACGAGGCCAGGGTTATTGAGGTTCAACAAGAACTTCAGGAAGCTGTGAAAAGGTGCAAGACCTTGGAGCAGAGCTTCTCGGATAAAGAATCTGAACTCATCGAGGCTCGGCAAGCCGCACGCGATGCCCGGGGTGAGTCCCAAGGTGCCCTCCAGGAAATCCAAGAGGCCAGAAAGATCGCGGCGGGTAAGGCTTTTTCTATGCAAAGCAAGTATGTGGAGGAAAGATTCCTGTTACTAACCCGAGTTCGGCGATCTCCAGGGGCGTTTGTGGATTTGCCGCGCAGCATATCTGATGCCGCACAATTTTATCGAGCCGAAGAAGGGAGTTCTATGGAGAGAGTATCCTGTGCCCTTTATCAATCAGTTGAAACAGCTGGTCGAGCTGCATAGGGCTACCGAACTAGCCGTGAAAAACTTGATAATTTGGCTATGGCCTGCTGAAGCAATTCCCAGCAGCTACTTCGGGCTCGTGAAGCGGCTGGTTAGTCAAAGTGCATTGGCCGAAGATGGACACTGTTAAACTGATGACTGAAGGACCACCCGAAGGGAAGGAGCACCGCAAGCCTGAATTATACTACGAAGGTGTCCTGGAGGGATCCCGCCTTGTGGTGGAGCACTGTGCCAAAGATATTATTTACCCATGAATATTCATGTTTTCCGGTGCTGTAATATGAAACAAAGTTTCTATGTAGGGCTTGTTTCTTAATAAATTTGCCTCCTGTGCGGCCGTTATTTATATTAATTGTAAGAGTTGGCCAGTCGTCGGCTTCCGCCTCCATGTAGGAAGTACGGGGGTGTTCGGGATAAATCCAAACACTCTTTACCCCAGTTTTGGGTCCTTTAAGGAGGTGTTCGGTGCAACGAACCAAGCAATCGGACTATACAACTTTATCACCCTCACTTAGCCATAGGAGTTTGACGAAAGAAAAGTAGGCGCAGCCCCTAGTGCTCGGAAGACCGGACTAGGGGCTCTTTCAGCACCTGATCGGAAAACCGATCCATCGCACACTGCATTAATTATCGCATAATGCGGAAGAAATCTTTATGGATTTTGAAACCTCTCGAACAGCGACCAGCTCTCGCCGCATCATGACAATCAGTTTTCAGCTTTCTCTACTGAGGTGCTTGTCCAAAAGAACCGGGACACAATCGCAGTAGTTCTCCCTGTGCTGCCTTAGCCGATATAGCGGAACATAAGGTAGCAAAACATGGGAGACGGGCAAACCCAACATTTGACCAAAGACATGATTCGAAGCTGATGCATATAGTGCTATAAGTTCGGGGTGCCGAACGACTGCGAAGGTGTTCAGACTTGTTTGCCGTATTATGGGTATAGTAAAGCCCCTGGCATATTGATACATACCAAAATGTACGGCTGCTAATTGACAGAGAATATCGAAATAAAAAGAAGATAGGAAGTGAACATCATATGCAGCTAATACGTCTCCGTCGTATCTATAATTTTTGATTGTTCCATGCCAATATTCTTCAACTTTCATATACTTTTGGCAACTTTTTATACTATTTTTGGGACTAACATATTGATCCAGTCCCGAGTGCCAGTTCCTGTTTGTTGCATGTTTTATTTTTCGCAGAAACCCAATATCAAACGGAGTCCAAACGGGATAAAAATGGACGGAGAATTATTTTGGAATATTTGGGATTTTCCAGAGGAAGAATCAATGCGAAACGGTACCCGAGGTGGCCAGGAGATAGGGGGCGCGCCCACCCCCCTGGGTGCACCTGTCACTCTCCTAGGCCACCCGTAAGGCGGTTGACGCGCTTCTTTTGCTGCAAGAAAGCTAATTTTAAGAGAAAACTCTGGGCCAAAGATTCACCCCAATCAGAGTTACGGATCTCCGGATATAAAAGAAACGGTGAAGGGGCAGAATCTGAGAACGCAGAAACAGAGAGAGACAGAGAGATAGATCCAATCTTGCAGGGGCTCTCGCCCCTCCCAGGCCATGGGAGCCAAGGACCAGAGGGGAAACCCTTCTCCCATCTAGGGAGAAGGTCAAGGAAGAAGAAGAAGGGGGGCTCTCTCCCCCTTGCTTCCGGTGGCGCCGGAACACCGTCGGGGTATCATCACCGCGATCTACACCAACACCTCCATCATCATCACCAACATCTCCATCACCTTCCCCCATCTATATTCAGCGGTCCACTCTCCCGCAACTCATTGTACCCTCTCTACTTGAACATGGTGCTTTATGCTTCATATTATTATCCAATGATGTGTTGCCATCCTATGACGTCTGAGTAGATTTTCGTTTTCCTATCGGTGATTGATGAATTGCTATGATTGGTTTAATTTGCGTGTGGTTATGTTGATGTCCTTTGGTGCCCATCATATGAGCGCGCGTGTGGATCACACCATAGGGTTAGTTGTATGTTGATAGGACTATGTATTAGAGGGCAAGAGTGACACAAGCTTCAACCTAGCATAGAAATTGATGCTTACGGAATTTAAGGGGGACCAATATATTTTAATGCTATGGTTGGGTTTTACCTTAATGAACGTTAGTAGTTGCGGATGCTTGCTAATAGTTCCAATCATAAGTGCATAGAATTCCAAGTCAGGGATGACATGCTAGCAGTGGCCTCTCCCACATAAAACTTGCTATCGGTCTAGTAAAGTAGTAAATAGCTTAGGGACAATTCCACAACTCCTACCACCACTTTTCCACACTCGCTATATTTGCTATTATTGCTCTTTATCTAAACAACCCCTACTCTTTATTTACGTGCTCTTTATTATCTTGCAATTCTATCCAACAACACCTACAAAGTACTTCTAGTTTCATACTTGTTCTAGGTAAAGCGAACACTAAGCGTGCATAGAGTCGTATGAGCGGCAGATAGGGCTTGAGAGAGTATTTGTTCTACCTTTAGCTCCTCGTTGGGTTCGACACTCTTACTTATCGAAAGAAGCTACAATTATCCCGTATACTTGTGTAACACCCACGATGCGGCTATATCTCCCACGTGTCGCAGCACGACTTAGAGGCATAACCGCATAGTAGTTTTGTCGCAAGAAGGGTCATCTTCACACAATCCCATGTAATGAACAAGAATGGGATAAAGAAAGTTGGCTTACAATCGCCACTTCACATAATACATAATTTAAGATCATACATCATTCAAACACACTCATAGACCGGCTACGGTCAAGTTCAAATGAAAAGATGACAACCCCAAATGCTAGATCCCCGATCGTCCCGACTGGGCACCTCTACCGATCATCTGGAAATGATACATAGTAACGACCAAGGGCCTCATCAAATTCCCACTTCAGCTCAGTTGCGCCATCTGCGCCAGTATCCTCGGCACCTGCATCTGTTTTGGTAGAATCTGTGAGTCACGAGGACTCAGCAATCTCACACCCGCGAGATCAAGACTATTTAAGCTCATAGGTAGGTAAGGGATAATATGGTGGAGCTGCAGCAAGCACTAAGAATATATGGTGGCTAACATACGCAAGTGAGAGCGAGAAGATAAGCAACGCATCGGTCGAGAAGCTAGAAGCGATCAAGAAGTGATCCTGAAACTACCTACATCAAGCATAACACGAACCGTGTTCACTTCCCGGACTCCGCTGAGAAGAGACCATCACGGCTACACACACAGTTGATGTGTTTTAAAGAGGTCAAGTGTCAAGTTATCTACAACCGGACATTAAGAAATTCCCATCTTCCTCATAACCGCGGGCACAGCTTTCGAAAGATTATATACCCTGCAGGGGTGTCCCAACTCAGCCCATCACAAGCTCTCACGGTCAACGAAGGAATAGACCTTCTCCCGGGAAGACCCGATCAGTCTCGGAATCCCGGTTCGCAGAACATTTCGACAATGGTAAAACAAGACTAGCAAGACCACCCGACTGTGCCGACAAATCCCGATAGGAGCTGCACATATCTCGTTCTCAGGGCACAAACGGATGAGCAATCCGTACAACTAAAACCAGCCCTCAAGTTTCCCCGAGGTGGCGCTGCAAAGGGCTCTAGTTTGGACCAACACTCAGAGGAGCACTGGCCCCGGGGGGGGGGGTAATAAAGATGACCCTTGGGCTCGCGAAAACCCAAGGGAAAGGGCTTAGGTGGCAAATGGTAAAACCAAGTTTGGGCCTTGCTGGAGGAGTTTTATTCAAAGCAAACTGTTAAGGGGGTCCCATAAATCACCCAACCGTGTAAGGAACGCAAACTCAAGGAACATAACACCGGTATCACGGAAACTAGGGCGGCAAGAGTGGAACAAGTCACCGGGCATAAGGCCAGGCCTTCCACCCTTTACCAAGTATATAAGGTGCATTAATTTAAACAGGAGATATTGTGATATCCCAAAATAACCACGTTCCGACCTGGAACAACCTTCATCTTCACCTGTAGCTAATAATGCTATAAGAGGGGCTGAGCAAAAGCGGTGACATAGCCAATCAATGGTTGCTAGGACAGGTTGGTTAGAGGTTTGTCATGGCAATAGGTAGACATGGTAAACAAAGGCAGGAAGAGCTAACATAGCCACAGAGTGAATACTAGCAAGCAAAGATAAAAATGATTTCGAAGGTATGGTCATCTTGCCTGCAAGGTTCTCAGAGTTGTCGAAAGCTGGATCCTCGTTAGCGTACTCAACAGGTTCCTCGTGCACGTACTCGTCTCCCGGCTCTACCCAAAGCAAGAACATAAGCAAGGAACCACAATAAATCACGGTGCAATGCACAAGAAACATGATGCAAAACATGTCATGATATGCGGAATGTGGTATGCAATGCATATGCGTGCTTCGGAAGGTAAGATGATGAACAAGGCATCCACTTGGCAAACCAAGTATGCCGCTGGAAAGATGAGATGATTTCGGTTGAAATCGATATAAAGATCACCGGATTCGGATGCACGGTTTGCAAATGGCAAGCAAGACAAGTATGGCACAAAGCTGCGATTAACAGCACGATGCTACTTAGCATGCAACAATAAACTATGCTACAACACCCCAACATGAAAACAAAGCATATGGAGATCATCTACAGGAGATGCTTTACAAAAGAGGAACACTGAGCTACGGCTAAATCACATCATAACAGGTTCAAACAAGCATGGAGAAAGTGCATAAAAATATCAGGTTGGACATGGCATAAACAACATCACGAAGCAATGTTCAGAGCAGGTTATCAACATGCTACAGGAACTTATAATAGCAAAGCAAGGCATGGCATGAATCTACTCAAAGCATAGATCAAAAGTCCCTTACTGACCATAAGCCAAAAAGGATCAGAAAATATGATGGCACCCACGTAAACATAGCAAGTTTCGTTAACAGATTTCAGCAAACAAAGCATGGCATTGAAATAATTACGAAGGCACCTTCGTGAGCTCGATGCACTCACTACAGAGCACCTCATGATAAACTAAGCATACATCCATCAAGAAGACATGTCATAGAAGCTATACATGGCAAGAAACAACATCATAGCATATCCGGACCAACTACAACAACCTCGGCCAAATTGAATAACATGTAAACAATCTGCCAGGAAACATTTTGAAGCAAAAGTAGAGCACGAAAATGACATGCTAGACTACTCCATAATTGCAACCAGGACCATGGATGGATAGAGCATAACCATGTTTTCAAAACACCCTTACTGAAGTATCTCAAATTATGCATGGATCTCTCTGTAGCAACATGTTTACATGGCATCAAAATTACAGCAGAACAGGAACTAAAATCAGCATTATCACGAAGCCTAGTTTGCATGCTTGTGCTAGTCACCACATTGATCACAAAAATACATGGTAAGCACCTCTGTAAAGAAGACATATCCTAGTTCAAAACACATTTAGGGACCAAGTCCATAGGATGCACACATCAATCATGGCAAAAATGACAAAAGAGCTCGTGCTGATAAGATTCTGAAACTAACATTATGAAGCCCTATTCCAACAACATTTCGGGCATCAAGATGAGCTCAAATGTAAATTATGCAATGGAATGAAATGATGAACTCTTCGAGACAAACAATTTGACATATTACACGCAAAAAACGGAGCTACAGATGCGAAGATGTGATGCGATGAAGATGCCACAATAACTATCACAGGAAATGACTTTGTGAAAAAAACGGGGGACGAAATCAACCGGATCTCGATCCGGATCTAGCCGGATCCGAGGGAGATGGCCGGAGCACCGGGGCGCGGCAGAGCGGAGGAGGACGCCGCGGGGCGGAGGCTGGAGCGGCCGGCGACGGGCGGACGGCGCAGGCGCGTGGGGGATTGGCGACGGCGGCGGCGGAGGTCGGCGGCGGAGGGCGCGGGAGGCGGCCGCGGGAGCTCGCCGGCTCCGGGACGGCGGCGGCGACGGGCGGAGCGGCGCGGGGAGGCGGAGGCAGCGAGGCGCGGAGGAGGCGGCGGGTCGCCGGAGGGCGCGGCGGCGCCGGGGCGGCGGCCGGCCGGGTCGGGCGCGGGGCGCGCGGCCGGGCGCGGCGGCGGCGAGCACTCGGGCCGTGGCGCGATCCGGTTCGCTGGGCGGCAGCGGCGGACATGTCTGGCTGCGGTCGGACGTGTCCGGTGGCGGCGGGGACGAATCTGCTAGGGTTTCATCCGGAAATTCGGAGGGGGAGGCATATTTATAGGTAGAGGGAGCTAGGAGTGTCCAAATGAGGTGCGGTTTTCGCCCACACGATCGTGATCGAACGACCGAGAGCATGGAGGGGAGTTAGATGGGTTATTGGGCTGTTTTGGAGGGGTGTTGGGCTGCAACTTAAAAAAGGGCTTTGCGGGAGTGCGGTTAACCGTTGGAGTATCAAACGAGCTCCAAATGACCCGAAACTTGACAGGTGGTCTACCGGTGCTATACCAGGGCCACTTGGCAAGGCTCGGTCCATTCCGAACGTTCAGCACCCGCACACGAAAAGGGACAAGAGGGGTGTGCCGGTGCACGTGGGAGTGTCGGATTGCGAAACGGACAACGGGGAAAATGCTCGGATGCATGAGACGAACACGTATGCAAATGAGATGCACATGATGACATGATATGAGATGCATGACATGAATAAAATGAAAAACAAAAGACAAAACCCAACCACGGAGGGAATATCATATCACATAGCCGAAAATGGCAAGAGTTGGAGATACAAATATGGAAAGTTACATCCGGGGTGTTACAACACTCCACCACTACAAGAGGATCTCGTCCCGAGATCTAGGACTGAAAGAACTCCGGATATTCGGAACGGAGGTGATCCTCGCGCTCCCAGGTGGCTTCTCGGTCGGAATGGTGTGACCACTTCACTTTCAGGAATTTGATTGACTTGTTGCGAGTCTTGCGCTCGGTTTCTTCAAGAATAGCAACGGGGTGCTCATGATAAGAGAGATCTTCTTGGAGGTCGATCTCTTCGAAGTTGATAGTGCGCTCAGGAGTCTTGAAGCACTTGCGAAGCTGTGACACGTGAAACACATCGTGCACGTTTGCAAAGTTGGATGGAAGCTCAAGTTGATAGGCGAGGTCGCCTCTTTTGCCAATGATCTTGAAAGGACCCACATATCTAGGGGCAAGCTTCCCTTTGATACCGAAGCGACGAGTGCCTTTCATTGGAGAGACGCGGAGGTAGACATGGTCTTCGATTTCAAAAGCCAAGTCACGGTGCTTGCTATCATAGTAACTCTTTTGTCGCGATTGCGCGGCTTTGAGGTTCTCACGAATGACTTTGCACATTTCTTCGGCTTCTGTGATCAAGTCGTTGCCAAGAAGTTGGCGTTCACCTGTCTCAGACCAGTTGAGAGGAGTACGGCACTTTCTGCCATAGAGAATTTCGAATGGGGCCTTGCCCGAACTCGCTTGGAAGCTGTTGTTGTAGGAGAACTCGGCATATGGAAGACAATCTTCCCACTTCATACCGAAAGAGATGACACAAGCCCTGAGCATATCTTCAAGGATTTGATTGACTCGCTCGACTTGGCCACTTGTTTGAGGATGGAAAGCTGTGCTGAAACGAATGTTGGTGCCCATGGCCGTCTGAAAGGAGTCCCAGAACTTAGAAGTGAAAATGCTTCCACGATCTGAAGATATCAATTGTGGAATGCCGTGCAAGGAGACAATTCTGGAGGTGTATAGCTCTGCCAGCTGAGCTGCTGTGATAGATTCTTTGATAGGAAGAAAATGAGCCACTTTGGTAAGCTTGTCAATGACAACGAAGATAGCATCATTTCCACGCTTGGACTTAGGAAAACCAGTCACGAAGTCCATCTCGATATGGTCAAACTTCCATTCCGGAATAGCAAGAGGTTGGAGGAGACCAGCTGGTCGTTGGTGTTCTGCTTTCACTCTTCTGCAGACATCACATTCATTCACGAATTGAGCAATCTCTCGCTTCATTCGAGTCCACCAATATGACTGCTTGAGGTCATGGTACATCTTTGTACTTCCAGGATGAATGGATAGGAGGGAATTGTGTGCCTCATTCATGATGACTTTTCTCAGATCACCTTTTGGAACCACAATTCGATCCTCGAAGAAAAGAGTATCTTTGTCATCCAAGCGATAGCACTTGTATTTAGGAATGCCCTTGTCAATACCACGTTTCACCTTCTTCACCATGGTATCCAGGAGTTGTGCCTCACGAATTTGATCTTCCAAAGTAGGAGAGACTATGAGGTTGGCAAGAAAGCCTTGAGGAACAACTTGAAGATTCAGCTTGCGGAAAGCCTCACAAAGATCCGGTTGAAACGGCTTGAGAATTAGACTGTTGCAATAAGCCTTTCTGCTCAGAGCATCTGCAATCACATTCGCCTTGCCAGGAGTATATTCGATACTCGGATTGTACTCCTGAATCATTTCGACCCATCGAGTTTGCCTGAGGTTAAGGTTGGGTTGAGTGAAGATATACTTGAGGCTCTTGTGATCGGTGAAAATGTCCACTTGCCTTCCCAATAAGAGATGTCTCCATGTTATCAATGCATGGACAACTGCCGCCAACTCAAGATCGTGAGTGGGGTAGTTCTTTTCGTTGGGCTTCAACTGACGAGAGGTATAGGCCACAACTTTCTTCTCTTGCATCAACACAGCACCGAGACCTTGAAGGGAAGCATCACAGAAAACTTCGAATGGCTTGGATTCATCAGGAGGAGTCAAGACAGGAGCTGTGACTAGCTTCTCTTTGAGGGTGTTGAAAGCGACGTCACACTCAGGCGTCCAGACATACTTGACATGCTTCTGGAGGAGGTTGGAAAGAGGCTTTGCAATCTTAGAGAAGTTCTCAACGAATCTTCGGCAATAGCTTGCAAGACCGAGAAAACTGCGGAGCTGCTTGACATTCTGAGGAGGTTCCCAATTCACAACTGCAGAAACCTTCGCCGGATTAACAGCAATTCCCTTGGCGGAGATGATGTGACCAAGATAAAGAACTTCATCAAGCCAGAACTCACATTTGGAAAACTTCGCATAGAATTGATGCTCTCTGAGCTTGTCGAGCACCAATCGCAAATGTTTGGCATGATCCTTCTTATTCTTGGAGAAGACCAAGATATCATCGAGATACACCAGAACAAATTCATTGGTGTAGGGGTTGAAGATAAAGTTCATCATGCGAGAGAACGTTGGAGGAGCATTGACAAGGCCGAAAGACATGACAGTATATTCATAAGAACCATAGCTTGTTCTGAATGCTGTCTTGGGGATATCTTCTTCACGAATGCGAATCTGATGATAACCCATACGAAGGTCAAGCTTGGAGAAGACTTTAGCACCTTTGAGTTGCTCGAAAAGCTCATTGATGTTGGGAAGTGGGTACTTGTTCTTGATTGTCTTCTTGTTCAATGGACGGTAATCGACGCAAAGTCGGTCCGTGCCATCCTTCTTCTGGACAAAAAGAACTCCACAACCCCATGGGGAAGAACTCGGTCTGATTAAACCCAGATGCTCTTGTTCATCGAGCTGCTTCTTCAATTCCTTCAGCTCCTTGGGTCCAAGCTTGTATGGACGCTTGCAAACGGGTTCAGTTCCAGGCTCAAGATCAATAACGAACTCGACTGGCCGATGAGGAGGCATACCCGGAAGCTCTTTTGGAAAGACATCTTGATACTCACAAATGACTGGAATCTGAGAAATAGCATCCAATTCGCCCTTCTCATTGAGAGAAAACAACCGAATGGTTTCATCACGAGCAGCATAGATGATAACATCCTCAGAAGGGTGTGTCAATTGAATTTGCCTGGTAGCACAATCAAGCTGAGCCTTGTGCTTAGAAAGCCAGTCCATCCCAAGAATTAGATCAATATCAGAATCGCCAAGAACAACTGGAGAAGACAGAAATTTATAGTCGCCCATCTTGATACCGACATTTGGAACGAAAGCTCGAGAAGTCATTTGTCGAGCTGGGGAAACAATCGACAAAGGGCTCGGCAATACTTGAGTAACCAAATCATGCATAGCCACAAAAGGTCTTGAAATGAAAGAATGCGATGCACCAGTATCAAATAAGACTTTTGCAGGAATATCATTAACAGGAAGATTACCGATGATCACATCTGAAGAATCCTCTGCCTGAGCTGCATTCAACATGTTGACCTTTGCATGCTTTGGATTATGCTTGACCACTGCATTGCTTGAAGATCTCACAGGAGGAGGAGGAGGAAGGAGCCTTTGATTTAAGCATTTGTTCGCGTAGTGGCCTTTCTGCTGGCACTTGTTGCAAGTCACTTCTGAGAGCGGACGGTGATAAGGAGCACTTGACCTTGGAGCTTGAGACTGAGACTTGTTCTGATAGCTTGGGTTGGGTGGGTGGGAAGATCCACAAGCACCTGAGTTCTTCTGATGGTAAGGCTGACGAAACGGAGGAGGAGGAAGATAAAACTTCTGCTGCTTAGCTGCCACTTGTGAGGAAGAAGAAGATTGCACTGCATCTCTGATTCTCTTCTTAGAAGCCTCACACTTGAGCTGAGCACCTTCTTGCTTGAGTGCCATATTGTAGAATTGATCAAACTGAGTAGGCTCAATAAGAACGAGAGCTAACTGCAGATCCTCTCTAAGGCCACCTCTGAACTGATAGATCATACTCTTCTCATCTGGAACATCTTGCTTAGCAAAGCGAGCAAGTTTCTGAAACTGCTTGTTGTATTCATACACTGACATGTTGCCTTGCTTGAGATTGCGGAACTCCTCACGCTTGCTCTCAACAACACTGGTAGGAATATGGTGAGCTTTAAAGTCCCGATAGAAATCAGTCCAAGTAATCACTCGACCACCTCTGGAATCCTTGTATTGCTGGAACCAATCAGCTGCCTGATCCTTGAGCTGAAAAGAAGCGAACTTGACATAGTCTTCAGGCCTGACATTGCTGCATTCAAAATGCTTGTTGATATCCACGAGCCAATCATCAGCGTCTGTGGCCTCGACACAATAGCTGAAAGACTTCGGCTGATTTGCAAGGAATTGGTTGAGGGTTGGAAACTGAGGCTGATGATTGAACTGCCCTTGACCTTGATTCCCTTGGTTGCCTTGGCCTTGGTTGCGCTCTTGCATGAGTTGGATCATCATCTGAGCATGGGTGTTAGAGGCTGCCATCAAAGCTTGCCATGCCTCCGGAGGCGGAGGTGGAGGTGGAGGGTTCGCCTGACTCCCATCATTGCGATCCGGATTCTGACGCGTCGGCGGAGCCATCCTGAAGAGGGTGACATCCGTTAGCATCTTGATAGACAGATAGACAAGTTGAATCAATGGATAGAAATTGCAACATATAGTCTTCACAATAAACATTCGAACAAAGATGAACGAATGAATTCCAAAGTAAACATCACACGTCCATTAAGGTGAGAAGCCACTTGAATAGAGATTGATGAATGAAATAAACAAGGTACAACTGGAACAAATAAGTGGTAAGGATTACCCAATCACAAACCAAATATCTGCGGAAGAAATGCTAGAGCTACTTGAAACCCACCTATAAACTCCCGAAACTTTCTGGTTATGCAATCAGGTGTTGGGGATACAGGGGAAGCACAATATCTTACCCAAACTAACAATCCCTACATCCAGCTGTATCCATCCGTCAACACATAACCAAGAAACCTTCGGAAATCGTGTACCTCAACCTTCGAAAAGCATCTGTTATACGAGTTATGGCAATACTCCCGAGCTCGCCCCAGTACTGGGTTATCGGGGTTATCTCACCAACAACTGCATAAAAGAGATTTTCGATGTCGGCAAAGCTCAGGTATTCCAGAACTGCAACGATAAAATTGTGACGACAACACCTCGGAGCTCAACTCCCCGGGAAACTGCCACAACCCCTAAATGTCAGGAGGCACCAAGAACAATGTTCTCGTCACAAAACCATCGAAACGATTCCAAGATACCCGCGTGATCCTAAAATTTTTTTAGTGAATATTTGAGAAGAGGATAGTCAAAACATCTACGTCAGGAGACCTCACCAGAGCGACGAAGGGACTGAGGAGTAAAAAGAATCCTACTCTCCGATATATATAATCCTAAGACTCAAAACATTTTTATTCTAGACTCAACATCTCCAGCAAACAATCAAGCAGGGGGCTCCTAAGTCGGGGATGGCTCTGATTACCAACTTGTAACACCCACGATGCGGCTATATCTGCCACGTGTCGAAGCACGACTTAGAGGCATAACCGCATAGTAGTTTTGTCGCAAGAAGGGTCATCTTCCCACAATCCCATGTAATGAACAAGAATGGGATAAATAAAGTTGGCTTACAATCGCCACTTCACACAATACATAATTTAAGATCATACATCATTCAAATACACTCATAGACCGGCTACGGTCAAGTTCAAATGAAAAGAAGACAACCCCAAATGCTAGATCCCCGATCGTCCCGACTGGGCACCTCTACTGATCATCTGGAAACGATACATAGTAACGACCAAGGGCCTCATCAAATTCCCACTTCAGCTCAGTTGCGCCATCTGCGCCAGTATCCTCGGCACCTGCGTCTGTTTTGGTAGAATCTGTGAGTCACGAGGACTCAGCAATCTCACACCCGCGAGATCAAGACTATTTAAGCTCATAGGTAGGTAAGGGATAATATGGTGGAGCTGCAGCAAGCACTAAGCATATATGGTGGCTAACATACGCAAGTGAGAGCGAGAAGAGAAGCAACGCATCGGTCGAGAAGCTAGAAGCGATCAAGAAGTGATCCTGAAACTACCTACGTCAAGCATAACACGAACCGTGTTCACTTCCCGGACTCCGCCGAGAAGAGACCATCACGGCTACACACACAGTTGATGTGTTTTAAAGAGGTCAAGTGTCAAGTTATCTACAACCGGACATTAACAAATTCCCATCTGCCTCATAACCACGGGCACGGCTTTCGACAGATTATATACCCTGCAGGGGTGTCCCAACTCAGCCCATCACAAGCTCTCACGGTCAACGAAGGAATAGACCTTCTCCCGGGAAGACCCGATCAGTCTCGGAATCCCGGTTCGCAAAACATTTCGACAATGGTAAAACAAGACCAGCAAGACCACCCGACTGTGCCGACAAATCCCGATAGGAGCTGCACATATCTCGTTCTCAGGGCACAAACGGATGAGCAATCCGTACAACTAAAACCAGCCCTCAAGTTTCCCTGAGGTGGCGCTGCAAAGGGCTCTAGTTTGGACCAACACTCAGAGGAGCACTGGCCCGGGGGGGTAATAAAGATGACCCTTGGGCTCGCGAAAACCCAAGGGAAAGGGCTTAGGTGGCAAATGGTAAAACCAAGTTTGGGCCTTGCTGGAGGAGTTTTATTCAAAGCAAACTGTTAAGGGGGTCCCATAAATCACCCAACCGTGTAAGGAACGCAAACTCAAGGAACATAACACCGGTATCACGAAAACTAGGGTGGCAAGAGTGGAACAAGTCACCGGGCATAAGGCCAGGCCTTCCACCCTTTACCAAGTATATAAGGTGCATTAATTTAAATAGGAGATATTGTGATATCCCAAAATAACCACGTTCCGACCTGGAACAACCTTCATCTTCACCTGCAGCTAACAATGCTATAAGAGGGGCTGAGAAAAAGTGGTGACATAGCCAATCAATGGTTGCTAGGACAGGTTGGTTAGAGGTTTGTCATGGCAATAGGTAGACATGGTAAACAAAGGCAGGAAGAGCTAACATAGTGATAGAGCGAATACTAGCAAGCAAAGATAGAAATGATTTCGAAGGTATGGTCATCTTGCCTGCAAGGTTCTCAGAGTTGTCGAAAGCTGGATCCTTGTTAGCGTACTCAACAGGTTCCTCGTGCACGTACTCGTCTCCCGGCTCTACCCAAAGCAAGAACACAAGCAAGGAACCACAATAAATCATGGTGCAATGCACAAGCAACATGATGCAAAACATGTCATGATATGCGGAATGTGGTATGCAATGCATATGCGTGCTTCGGAAGGAAAGATGATGAACAAGGCATCCACTTGGCAAACCAAGTATGCTGCTGGAAAGATGAGATGATTTCGGTTGAAATCGATATAAAGATCACCGGATTCGGATGCACGGTTTGCAAATGGCAAGCAAGACAAGTATGGCACAAAGCTGCGATTAACAGCACGATGCTACTTAGCATGCAACAATAAACTATGCTACAGCACCCCAACATGAAAACAAAGCATATGGAGATCATCTACAGGAGATGCTTTACAAAAGAGGAACACTGAGCTACGGCTAAATCACATCATAACAGGTTCAAACAAGCATGGAGGAAGTGCATAAAAATATCAGGTTGGACATGGCATAAACAACATCACGAAGCAATGTTCAGAGCAGGTTATCAACATGCTACAGGAACTTATAATAGCAAAGCAAGGCATGGCATGAATCTACTCAAAGCATATATCAAAAGTCCCTTACTGACCATAAGCCAAAAAGGATCAGAAAATATGATGGCACCCACGTAAACATAGCAAGTTTCGTTAACAGATTTCAGCAAACAAAGCATGGCATTGAAATAATTACGAAGGCACCTTCGTGAACTCGATGCACTCACTACAGAGCACCTCATGATAAACTAAGCATACATCCATCAAGAAGACATGTTATAGAAGCTATACATGGCAAGAAACAACATCATAGCATATCCGGACCAACTACAGCAACCTCGGCCAAATTGAATAACATGTAAACAATCTGCCAGGAAACATTTTGAAGCAAAAGTAGAGCACGAAAATGACATGCTAGGCTACTCCATAATTGCAACCAGGACTATGGATGGATAGATCATAACCATATTTTCAAAACACCCTTACTGAAGTATCTCAAATTATGCATGGATCTCTCTGTAGCAACATGTTTACATGCTTGTGCTAGTCACCACATTGATCACAAAAATACATGGTAAGCACCTCTGTAAAGAAGACATATCCTAGTTCAAAACACATTTAGGGACCAAGTCCATAGGATGCACACATCAATCATGGCAAAAATGACAAAAGAGCTCGTGCTGATAAGATTCTGAAACTAACATTATGAAGCCCTATTCCAACAGCATTGCGGGCATCAAGATGAGCTCAAATGTAAATGATGTAATTTAGTGAAATGATGTACTCTTCGAGACGAACAATTTGACATATTACACGCACGAAACGGAGCTACGGATGCGAAGATGTGATGCGATGAAGATGCCACAATAATTATCACAGGAAATGACTTAGTGAAAAAAACGGGGGACGAAATCAACCGGATCTCGATCCGGATCTGGACGGATCCGAGGGAGATGGCCGGAGCACCGGCGCGCGGCCGGAGCGGAGGAGGATGCCGCGGGGCGGAGGCTGGAGCGGCCAGCGACGGGCGGACGGCGCGGGCGCGCGGGGGCCCGGCGACGGCGGCGGTGGAGGTCGGCGGTGGACGGCGCGGGAGGCGGCCACGGGAGCTCGCCGGCTCCGGGACGGCGGCGGCGACGGGCGGAGCGGCGCGGGGAGGAGGAGGCGGCGAGGCGCGGAGGAGGCGACGGGGTCGCCGGAGGGCGCGGCGGCGCCGGGGCGGCGGCCGGCCGGGTCGGGCGCGGGGCGCGCGGCCGGGCGCGACGGCGGCGAGCGCGCGGGCCGGGCGGGCCTCGCGCGGGCTGCGTGGGCCGACGGCGGGGCGGCGCAGAGACGCCACGTGGCACGATCCGGTTCGCTGGGCGGCGGCGGCGGACGTGTCCGGCTGCGGCCGGACGTGTCCGGTGGCGGCGGGGACGAATCTGCTAGGGTTTCGTCCGGAAATTCGGAGGGGGAGGCATATTTATAGGTAGAGGGAGCTAGGAGTGTCCAAATGAGGTGCGGTTTTCGCCCACACGATCGTGATCGAATGACCAAGAGCGTGGAGGGGAGTTAGATGGGTTATTGGGCTGTTTTGGAGGGGTGTTGGGCTGCAACTTAAAAGAGGCCTTTGCGGGAGTGCGGTTAACCGTTGGAGTATCAAACGAGCTCCAAATGACCCGAAACTTGACAGGTGGTCTACCGGTGCTATACCAGGGCCACTTGGCAAGGCTCGGTCCATTCCGAGAACGTTCAGCACCCGCACACGAAAAGGGACAAGAGGGGTGTGCCGGTGCATGTGGGAGTGTCGGATTGCGAAACGGACAACAGGGAAAATGCTCGGATGCATGAGACGAACACGTATGCAAATGAGATGCACATGATGACATGATATGAGATGCATGACATGAATAAAATGAAAAACAAAAGACAAAAACCAACCACGGAGGGAATATATCATATCGCATAGCCGAAAATGGCAAGAGTTGGAGATACAATTATGGAAAGTTACATCCGGGGTGTTACAACTTGTGGGTCATCAAGACCTTTTTCTGGCGCCGTTGCCGGGGAGTCATTGCGTGGGGTGAATATTCTCATGTGTGCTTGTTTGCTTTATCACTAAGTAATTTGTATTTGCTGTTCTTAGTCGTTCTCTATCTTTAGTTATGGATATGGAACACGTAATACCAAAAAAATTAGGTGTAGATGCTACTCATGGAGATGGGGAACCTCCTAAAACCCTTGATGCTCATTATGTGAAAGAAATTATGTACTACTTCAATAATCCTGACAAAACCCCATTAAACTTTGTCATGGGAGACACGTTGGATCAACGTGAATACTTTAGGGATTATTGCTTGACACAAAAAGGGAAACTATTATGGGATCAAATTCAAATGTTGAAGTGGTATGCTAGGCAACTATGCTTGATGCATGATTATACTTGCTGCTCTAGGATGAAGGCTCCACACCTTCCCTTTTCTTGCAAATTTAATGATAATGAAACCTTAGCTTCTTATGCTAATGGTATCTATGATTACTATGATGTGGAACAAATAGAAGAATTTGTTGCTTTTACGGGTGCTTATGAGATTAAATCTATGTTTAAAGCGTTTGACGATTTTGATGATTCAGTTTATAGACCAGAAAATCTTGCTATACTTAGATATTGCTATGAAAATTATGAATACAATTACAATATTAATGCATTTATTGAGAAAGTCTCCGCTGTCCAAGAAGAGATTAATATTTTGCAGGAAGCTATGGAATAAGAAATTAATGAAACTGTGAGCTCATTGGATGAAAAAAATGATGAGGAGAGCGAAGAACAAAAGGAGGAAAAGCGGATTGATCACCCATGCCCACCTTCTAATGAGAGTAACTCTTCAACTCATACATTGTTTAATTCCCCTTCGTGCTTACCGAAGGATGATTGCTATGATGATTGCTATGATCCCGTTGATTCTCTTGAAATATCCCTTTTTGATGATGCTTGCTATGCTTGTGGCCAAGATGCCAATATGAATTATGCTTATGGAGATGAACTTGCTATAGTTCCTTATGTTAAACATGAAATTGTTGCTATTGCACCTATGCATGATAGTCCTATTATCTTTTTAAATTCTCCCAACTACACTATATCAGAGAAGTTTGTGCTTATTAAGGATTATATTGATGGGTTACCTTTTACCATTGCACATGATAATTTAGATAGATATAATATGCATGTGCTTGCTGCTCCTACTTGCAACTATTATGAGAGAGGAACTACATCTCCGCCTCTCTATGTTTCCAATATGATAAAATTGCAAGAAATTGTTTATACTATGCATTGACCTTTACTATGTGTGCATGAATTGTTCTTTTATGACATGCCGATGCATAGGAAGAGAGTTAGACTTTGTTGTTTCATGACATATGTTACTTTGTGCTCACTACTAAATTACAAATCATTGTTAATTAAAATTGGCTTTGATATACCTTGGGATCCGGGTGGATCCGTTACTTGAGCACCATATGCCTAGCTTAATGGCTTTAAAGAAAGCGCTGCCAGGGAGACAACCCGGAAGTTTTAGAGAGTCATTTATTTGTGTTGAGTGCTTTCATATAGTTTAAAAACAAAAAATAAAGAGGGGAACCCAAAAACTTTTCAAAAAGGAAAGTGAAAGCGAGAGAGACAAGCATTATTGAAGTGGGAGAGCTCCTTGAACTTTGTTCATGCTCACGGAAACTTTGTGAATCTTGATTACAGAAACTTTTCATCAAAAATAATTATCCCCTTTTACAATTCCATTGTATTATAAAAATAATGTGCCAAGGTTTGCCTTTAGGATGTTTACGATGCTTGTTGGTTTGTACGGTGCAGGACAGAAACTTTGGTTGTAGTGCACGATTTTACTTTTTTAACTGGATAGTCAAATAGTTCTGATTCTTTTTGCACTGTCTTTCTGTACAAGGTTTTTATTTTTCCTAATTTTGGTAGAATTTTTGGGGTACCAGAAGTATGGTGAATGTTCAGATTGCTACAGACTGTTCTGTTTTTGACAGATTCTGTTTTTGATGCATAGTTTGCTTGTTTTGATTGATCTATCAATTTATATCAGTGGATTAAGCCATGAAAAAGTTATGTTACAGTAGACACAATGCAAAAACAAAATATGAATTGGTTTGCTACAGTACTTAGAGTAGTGATTTGCTTTATTATACTAACGGATCTTACCGTGTTTTCTGTTGAAGTTTTGTGTGGATGAAGTGTTTGATTGAGGAGGTCTCGATATGAGGAAAATGAAGAGAGGCAAGAGCTCAAGCTTGGGGATGCCCAAGGCAACCCAAGTAAATATTCAAGGAGACTCAAGCGTCTAAGCTTGGGGATGCCCCAGAAGGCATCCCCTCTTTCTTCAACAAGTATCAGTATGTTTTTGGATTCGTTTCGTTCATGCGATATGTGCAAGTTTGGAGCATCTTTTGCATTTAGCTTTCATTTTTATTTTATGCACCATACTGGTATGAGATAGTCCTTGGTTGATTTATAGAATGCTCATTGCACTTCACTTAAATCTTTTGAGTATGGCTTTATAGAATGCTTCATGTGCTTCACTTATATCATTTGAAGTTTGGATTGCCTGTTTCTCTTCACATAGAAAACCGCCATTTGTAGAATGCTCTTTTGCTTCACTTATATTTGTTAGAGTGTGGGCATATCTTTTGTAGAAAGAATTAAACTCTCTTGCTTCACTTATATCTATTTAGAGAGATGACAGGAATTGGTCATTCACATGGTTAGTCATAAAATCCTACATAAAACTTGTAGATCACTGAATATGATATGTTTGATTCCTTGCAATAGTTTTGCGATATAAAGCTGGTGATATTAGAGTCGTGCTAGTTGAGTAATTGTGAAATTGAGAAATACTTGTGTTGAGGTTTGCAAGTCCCGTAGCATGCACGTATGGTGAACTGTTGTGTAACGAAGTTGGAGCATGAGGTGTTCTTTGATTGCTTTCCTTATGAGTGGAGGTCGGGATCACGCGATGGTTAACTCCTACCAACCCTTCCCCTAGGAGCATGCGTAGTAGTACTTTGCTTCGAGGGCAAGTAGACTTTTGCAATAAGTATATGAGTTCTTTATGACTAATGTGAGTCCATGGATATACGCACACTCACCCTTCCACTTTGCTAGCCTCTATTGTGCCGCGCAACTTTCGCCGGTATCATGAACCCATTATTTACCTTCCTCAAAACAGCCACCATACCTACCTATTATGCATTTCCATAGCCATTCCGAGATATATTGCCATGCAACTTCCATCATGTGACGCCCCCGATTCAATCGTACACTAATCATACACGCAAATGTGTACGATCAAGATCAGGGACTCACGGGAAGATATCACAACACAACTCTAAAAATAAAATAAGTCATACAAGCATCATAATACAAGCCAGAGGCCTCGAGGGCTCGACTACAAGTGCTCGATCATAGACGAGTCGGCGGAAGCAACAATATCTGAGTACAGACATAAGTTAAACAAGTTGCCATAAGATGGCTAGCACAAACTGGGATACAGATCGAAAGAGGCGCAGGCCTCCTGCCTGGGATCCTCCTAACTACTCCTGGTCGTCGTGAGTAGCCTGCACGTAGTAGTAGGCACCTCCAGTGTAGTAGTCGTCAGCGACGGTGGCGTCTAGCTTCTGGACTCCAACATCTGGTTGCGACAACCAGGTAGAAGGGAAAGGGGGAAAAGAGGGAGAAAAGCAACTGTGAGTACTCATTCAAAGTACTCGCAAGCAAGAAGCTACACTACATATGCATGGGTATATGTGTAAAGGGCCATATCAATGGACTGAACTGTAGAATGCCAGAATAAGAGGGGGATAACTAATCCTGTCGAAGACTACGCTTCTGGCAGCCTCCGTCTTGCAGCATGTAGAAGAGAGTAGACTGATGTCCTCCAAGTAGCATCGCATAGCATAATCCTACCCGGCGATCCTCCCCTCGTCGCCCTGTGGAAAAGCGATCGCCGGGTTGTCTGTGGAACTTGTCTGGGTGTGTTTTATTAAGTATCCGGTTCTAGTTGTCATAAGGTCAAGGTACAACTCCAAGTCGTCCTGTTACCGAAGATCATGGCTATTAGAATAGATTAACTTCCCTGCAGGGGTGCAACACATAACCCAACATGCTCGATCCCATTTGGCTGGACACACTTTTCTGGGTCATGCCCGGCCTCGGAAGATCAACATGTCACAGCCCCACCTAGGTACAACAGAGAGGTCAGCACGTCGGTCTAAATCCTATATGCGCAGGGGTCTGGGCCCATCGCCCATTGCACACCTGCACGTTGCGTGGGCAGCCGGAAGCAGACCTAGCAACCTCCATTACAAAGGAAGTCACGTTACGCGGTCCAATCTGGCGCGCGCCGCTCAGTCGCTGACGTCACGAAGGCTTCGGCTGATACCACGACGCCGAGTGCCCATAACTGTTCCCACGTAGTTTGTTAGTGCGTATAGGCCAGCAGCCAGACTCAGATCAAATACCAAGATCTCGTTAAGCGTGTTAAGTATCCGCGAACGCCGAACAGGGCCAGGCCCACCTGTCTCCTAGGTGGTCTCAACCTGCCCTGTCGCTCCGCCACAAATTAACAGTCGGGGGCCGTCGGGAACCCAGGCCCACCTCTACCGGGATGGAGCCACCTGTCCTTTTAGCCCCCTCATCAGAATCACTTGCGGGTACTCATCGAGCTGACCCGACTTTAGTCACCATCTGTATAGTATGTATGTATGTATAGTATATACCCGTGATCACCTCCCGAGTGATCACGACCCAATAGTATAGCAAGGCAGACTGACAAGAATGTAGGGCCAATGATGATAAACTAGCATCCTATACTAAGTATTTAGGATTGCAGGTAAGGTATCAACAGATGTAGCAACAATGTCAGGCTATGCATCAGAATAGGATTAACGAAAAGCAGTAACATGCTACACTACTCTAATGCAAGCAGTATAGAGGAGAATAGGCGATATCTGGTGATCAAGGGGGGCTTGCCTGGTTGCTCTGGCAAGAAGGACGAGCCACCAACACCGTGGGGGTCGCCGGCAGTCTCGGGGTCTATCGGAAAAAAGTAACGGAGAGGGAACACAATAAATAATAGAGCAATCAAAGCATCACAAAGCGTAAAAAAACAATATGCGGTGTTCGGTGTGCCTTAACGAGGTAATAGGTGATACTGGTGAAGGGGGAAACATCCGGGAAAGTATCCCCGGTGTTTCGAGTTTTCGGACAGATGAACCGGAGGAGGAAAGTTGCGAGTTCGATAGGTTAGGGATGTGTGGCAGACGAACGGGCTGCGTATCCGGATTCGTTTCGTCGTTCTGAGCAACTTTCATGTAGAAAACATTTTCATCTAAGCTACGGTTTAATTTCTATGAATTTTCAAAGTTTAAACAATATTCTGGAAATATCTAAATTAACAAAAATAGAAATATGACGTCAGCATGACGTGCTGTTGACGTCAGCAGTCAACAGGCTCGTTGACCAGGTCAAAATGACCTATGGGTCCAGTGGGACCCACATGTCATAGACAGAGAGCTAATTGAGTTCATTTTAATTAAACAGAGCTAATTAAGGGGGGTGGGCCCTGGGTGTCAGTGGCTGCTTAGGTTAATTAAACATTTTAAATTACACTAAAGTTAATTAGCGAGTGGGGCCCGCCTGTCATTGACAAGGGACGCCCAGTCAGCAAAGTTAACTGAGTCAACTTAGTCAACAGGGGCCCGCGGGGCCCGCTGGCAGTGACCCAGGGGGGTGTCCCCAGGTGTGTCACGTCGGTGGCCGGCGCCGGAGTTGCTCCAGTAGCCTCCCGCGGCGGCGAGCTCACCGGAGACGCTCAGAATTTCGCTACGGGGCACCGTTTCGCGCGGTTCTAATTGCGTTCGAACGCAGTCGGGGTCGCGCGTCGAGTGGTGGCGGTAGTGCGGCCGGACTTGGCCGGAATCTTCGCCGGCGATGAGTAGAGACGGCGGCGCGTACGGGTGGTCGACGGAAACGGCGCTACGGTGGCTCAAATCGGGCGCGGCTAGGCTCGTTCGGATGCGGGAGAACCAGCGCACCCAACTGCGACCTTAGCTCGAGCGGGGGTGGGTTGCAACGACGACGGCGTCGGGCGCGGCGGACGGCCGGAACGGGCGTTGGCGGGGATCTGGTTACGGGGCTCGGCGAGAGCAATGGACGCGCGCGTACGGGCCCCTGGGAACCCCAGGAGCATGATGCGGTGCTCGGCCTCATGTGAAGGCGACCATGGCCACGGTGTCGAGCTCGTCGGCGGCAACGCGCTCGGGCGACGGCGGGCGAGCTGGCTAGGAGGCGTGCGAGGGCGAATGGAGAGGGGAAGGAGGTGGAGGAGCTCACCGAGCGGCACACACAGAGGCCCTTGGTGGGTTTAGTAGTAGCAGGGGATGACGAAGACGATGGCGGTCACCGACGTCGAAGAAGACGGAGACGAGCTCGATCCGCGTGATGTCGAGCCCGTCGTCTCCAGTGGCTCGGCTCAGGAGACGCAGCGGAGGGTGGCAAAGCTCCGCGACATCTCGCCGGGGCTCGGTGTCGTCGGAGAGCGCGGGATCGATGGCGGCGAGCGGCGGAGGCTACCGGGCGAGTGGGGGAACAAGGGGAGAGGGAGAGGCCGAGAGGGAGCGCGAGGTGGAGTAGGGAGGAGAACAGAGGAGGCGAGGCGTTGGCGATCTTATCCCCTCGGCGGGGACGACGAGGTGGTGCGACGGGGACGCGCCCCTGTTCCTCCTGTTCATGGTGCGGTCGGGGGAACAGGGCGCGGGGAAGGAGGCGACCAGGGGAACGGGGGGAGTGGGCGGACCCGAATGGGCTGGTTGGGCAGGCCGGCTGGCTAGCTGGGCCAGTTGGCCCAGGGGGGTTTGGGGGGGTTTCTTTGCTCTCTCTTTCTTTCTTTTCTTTTATTTATTTTCTTTTACTGTTTTAATTCAACTTTAAGTATTTAGACATTTTCTAAAATTGTGTTTACCTCACCTTAATTACTTATGCAATAATTGGCACAACCTGAACATTTTTGTTTCAATTTTTGAAAACTTTCCTTGTTTGTCACATTTTGAATTTGAATTTTGGACCGGTTTTGAACTAACGCGAGATTAGCATCAGTAATCAAGGTGACATGGCATCATTAGTAGATGGTTACTATAGCTTAATTATCCGGGCGTCACAATTCTCCTCCACTACAAGAAATCTCGTCCCGAGATTTAAGCGGTGGAGTAAGGGGGGGGGGAAGTGTTGGTAGCGAAAACCTAACGAGTCTTCTCGGTCTTGGCTGCCCTTTCGAAGAGGTTGATCCCTTTCGTTGTTGTCTTCATTTCTCTGCTTCAAGTCACCATGATCAAGTCGTCATCCTTTCTTCGAAACCTCCAACGTACTTACGAATAGGTAAGGGGCAGCTCGGCTACGATAGAATGCTTATGAGGGAAAACAATTTGGGGTTAACCCATGAATGAGCACAAGATTATCTGTTGAGTTGAACATATAAAAATACATCGACAGTAAGGTACGAAGGTACAATAAGAGGTTCCCAGCGGATAGATAGTTGCTCGAAGTCTGAACCAGAGTGAGAAAGGGGTTCAGAGCGGCAAGAGTAAGTATTGCGTCTGATACCAGAACAGATTACTAGGCATGTAGCCCGTGAATTACATACGAAGTCAAGCTCGAGGAATAACTTTGACAACAGGGTGTGTATAGGAGAGTCGGGTTTCGATCCTGTGGAACTTGTGGGTTATGGGCCCACCATGTGGGTTGAAAGTAGGAAGGGTGGTGACATCTTGCACGGTCATGATAGCAAGGCATGTTAGAGGGTAGCCGGTCAGTTATGTTGACTGCATCGTTGGTACCAAGGGCAAGGGACGAAGAGAACTATTTTCCTGCTCGTTGAACGAGGCAGACCAATAGGCAAAGTTCTCATCCATCGGTGGTTACCGAAATGCTATCGACAAATGCAATAGGGTCTTACTGACACGGTTGTACACCAAGGTGTTTACAAAAGCAGAAGAACGTTACTGCTTAGATCATATGGATCACAAGGAAGGTTAAACAAATTAATGGAAAGGAAAATGTGTTTAAACCCATATTTTAGGGGTATATCCTTCCCAAGGACAAGTAGAGCATGATATCCATGAGATGATATAATGTAGAAAACCCTTTAGGTAAGGGGCGAGAAATTTTATGACATTACCCATGCAACGGTGTTTGGATAATTGAGCGAGAAACATTTAGCATTGGGCTTCAAATGTTCTTGTTGAAAATCAGAGTACCATAGACATGCTTCGAGATAGCATTGACATGGTCATCAGGTGAAGATCAAACTTTGGAAACACAAAGGATCCATCGGAAACAACTTATAGGAAAGTCTTACAATTTCCTCATGGAAGAATGGATAGCCTTGCTGAAAAGGATTCTATAACAATAGTGCCTCGAGCTAGGTGTGCTAGGCATGACATCACCTTACCGAATCATATAAAGACCAATGTTATAACTCTTGAAATATGTTCCAACTATCATATCTGACCGAGATTCAGATTTGATTGTTGTCAGGACACCTCAGACTCAGGATGCCTGAGATGAAAAAGGTGCGACACAATTTGACACGACGGCGTTGCAAGATACTCGGGGAATGAACTATGGAAGCAAGTTCCGAATCATGAGTTCATCATTAAACCAAGGAGAGGATGAGGGGGTGGCTGATGAACTCAGCGACAATCCATCGAGAGTCCCAAAAGATGTATTTCCAAAATTAGGTGAACAAGGAGATAACAACTGTCAGATCAAAAGATTTAATGGTGTATGCTCAAGGAAACCATACACATTGAAGCGTTGGTTGAAAGGTGCACCGGAAATATGGGCTGGGATGCACGACTAATACCAGAATGGTGATTCAGCAACCAACACACTAAGTTGGATTTATTGTCCATTAACTCCGAAGTAATAAGGTTGCTAAGAATACTGAAGTCTCACGGCAGAGTTCATTTACTGGTATTCCGGTTAGAAGCAACACGAGGACCAAAAAGAAGGGTGATGGCGAGAGGGCATCACAATACCCAGAATTCTTAAGAGGTGGAGTAATCCTTGCAACATCCTTGACATAAGGGACAGTAATACTTCAAGGTAGAACATAACACAAACTGAATCGCAAGTTGCATCCTTAACAAGAACAAGTTTGTGATGAAAGGAAGGTAAATATGTTGTCGATGGTAACTCAAATTACCAAGGGACGAGGATGGCACTTACCATCATGAATTCAATTGATGCCCAGGAAGGATTCAAAATGTTGATGATGATCCCGGCAACTGTGTCGAGAGGTTTCAAGAAGATGTAACCGCTCGGCGATGACATCAACTCAAAGGAATGCCGAAGCGAAAGGTTATTGGAACCATGAGTACGACACAAACTCAAAATCAAGCTTGTTGTTCAAGGCGAAATGCTATGACGAGGAAAATCGATGTAAGCTTAGCTCATCGTCGAAAGTGGTGCTCGGGGAATAAGGACCATGTAGCAAAGTTAAAAAGTTGCACGATAAGGATATAGCCGATCAGGCTAGGAATGGCTTGATCGAGTACAAACTCGTACTTAAAGAAGATTACTAAGAGTAGTTGAACCGTAGTGCGGACTCGGTTTAGTTATTGGTGTCTTTGAGTGTTTAATAACTCAGGGTCCATGAAAAATTGTAATCAGTGAGAATGTAGTACTTGATGAAGAACTCATAAGAAGTTATGCAGTTCCAAGATAATCTCGAGATACCAGGGGGGTAATACTCGACGTCAGTCCAAAGTAGAGCTTGGACTGGGGTATTGCTCTATAGAAGGTAAGTGCTTAAACATGCACGAGAAATGGTATTTAAAGGAGATCATGGTCGGAACCACGATTGCAAAGGATCAATTCACAGATACCAGATGATATTTATTAAGGAAATGGTTATTATTTCAAGAAGCTTCCATGATAGGATCTACATCGTGCCCATGGGCATGAACACAAAGTTCATGGTCGACTCCCACTATGTTAATGCATAACCTTCCATTCACCTCTCGTATTTCAAAAATAACATTAGTTCTTGAAAGTTTTACCTGGTGCAATACCAGATAAGTATGACTCGTGAAAACTTTCGACTTCACACATATTAAGGAAGGCATAGGTTCAACCCGTCAGGGTATCGTGGAAGCATAAACCTCAAGCTTCAATAGTAAATAACACAAGCTCGATAATAGAGCATGGTTGACAAAAACAGAGGATACAATTTACCCAAGGCATTATGTACCAGGAAAGAACTTCTCGAGGTTTTTGTATACGAAGGACACTGTCGGATGATATTTCAACAAAGGATCCGACGGTCCATAGTGAAACTGATGTGAGAATCGGCACACAACCAGAGGAAGAAACAATGCGAAGGCATTGGATTATAGAAGCAACTGACTAATTCAAAGCTCACATGTAAAGGAATTATGATTACCAAATCAAAGGATCATAAGCAAATGCTCTGATTAAGGATGGATAGGTTGAGTAAGCTTAGGGGTAAAATCGACAACAATTTGATTGGTCGAGATCAAGCTCATGTTTAAAGTGACGTCTGAGGCGGAAAGATAATTTAAAAGGATCAACTGATGATTGCGTGCATTTGCACTCATGTTGAATCAATAGGATCAAAATGACGGTGCCTAAGGATGCTAACAAATATTGCCAGACATATGGAAAGCATCCACAATGCAAGCAGACAAGTATTGTAGAGCAATAAGCTACTAAGGATTTTTGGAGGATCGAATAGTATTTCGAAGACCATTGTGGAACACATGAACAACGGTGGAAGAACGGATACTCGGTAAGCGTGAGGAATTATCCATAGGGGGTATTCATGTGGCAAAGATCTGCAATGCAATGGCTCAAAAGATTCTTAAAAGATGAAGAACAATTCGATGCATCTTGTAATAACAAGAGCAGCTAGGGATGAATGTAAGAATGGCAAGGGTAATAAGTTATCCATAAGGATTTATCGGTGGTAGGGAATTGCAAAAGAAGTGGGCACAAAGTCTCAAGAGAACTTCAGCGAGTATCTTCGGAATCTTCTGGAGTAGCAAACGATCATCGGGAGTGAGGGGCTCTCCGGGAGAGTATTTTTGAGAACCTAAAGTTAGTTTTGTTTTTTTAGTAAAATCATTTAACCCGAATAGAAGAGAGATCAGAGTCCCAGAGTAAAGATCAAGGAGTAAAAGATCCTAATACCACCCAATGGCGACGTGGGCCCATGGGCCGCACAGCCATGTTAGTAAAATAGTTTTGTAATGTCTAGACTCGACTTCGTCCAAGGAGTGTGGAAGGGGGGTTCCTACAGGCAGTCGGCTCATACCAACTTGTCACGCCCCCGATTCAATCATACACTAATCATACACGCAAACGTGTACGATCAAGATCAGGGACTCATGGGAAGATATCACAACACAACTCTAAAAATAAAATAAGTCATACAAGCATCATAATATAAGCCAAAGGCCTCGAGGGCTCGAATACAAGTGCTCGATCATAGACGAGTCAGCGGAAGCAACAATATCTGAGTACAGACATAAGTTAAACAAGTTGCCATAAGATGGCTAGCACAAACTGGGATACAGATCGAAAGAGGCACATGCTTCCTACCTGGGATCCTCCTAACTACTCCTGGTCGTCGTCAGCAGCCTGCACGTAGTAGGAGGCACCTCCAGTGTAGTAGTCGTCGTCGACGGTGGTGTCTAGCTTCTGGACTCCAGCATCTGGTTGCGACAACCAGGTAGAAGGGAAAGGGGGAAAAGAGGGAGAAAAGCAACCGTGAGTACTCATCCAAAGTACTCGCAAGCAAGGAGCTACACTACATATGCATGGGTATATGTGTAAAGGGCCATATCAGTGGACTGAACTGCAGAATGTCAGAATAAGAGGGGGATAACTAATCCTGTCGAAGACTACGCTTCTGGCAGCCTCCGTCTTGCAGCATGTAGAAGAGAGTAGACTGAAGTCCTCCAAGTAGCATCGCATAGCATAATCCTACCCGGCGATCCTCCCCTCGTCGCCCTGTGGAAAAGCAATCACCGGGTTGTCTGTGGAACTTGTCTGGGTGTGTTTTATTAAGTATCCGTTTCTAGTTATCATAAGGTCAAGGTACAACTCCAAGTCGTCCTGTTACCGAAGATCACGGCTATTCGAATAGATTAACTTCCCTGCAGGGGTGCAACACATAACCCAACATGCTCGATCCCATTTGGCCGGACACACTTTTCTGGGTCATGCCCGGCCTCGGAAGATCAACACGTCGCAGCCCCACCTAGGCACAACAGGGAGGTCAGCACGCCGGTATAAATCCTATATGCGCAGGGGTCTGGGCCCATCGCCCATTGCACACCTGCATGTTGCGTGGGCGGCTGGAAGCAGACCTAGCAACCTCCATTACAAAGGAAGTCACGTTATGCGGTCCAATCTGGCGCGTGCCGCTCAGTCGCTGACGTCACGAAGGCTTCGGCTGATACCACGACGCCGAGTGCCCATAACTGTTCCGCGTAGTTGGTTAGTGCGTATAGGCCAGTAGCCAGACTCAGATCAAATACCAAGATCTCGTTAAGCGTGTTAAGTATCCGCGAACGCCGAACAGGGTCAGGCCCACCTGTCTCCTAGGTGGTCTCAACCTGCCCTGTCACTCTGCCACAATGTAACAGTCGGGGGCCATCGGGAACCTAGGCCCACCTCTACCAGGATGGAGCTACCTGTCCTTTCAGCCCCCTCATCAGAATCACTTGCGGGTACTCATCGAGCTGACCCGACTTTAGTCACCATCTGTATAGTATGTATGTATGTATAGTATATACCCATGATCACCTCCCGAGTGATCACGGCCCAATAGTATAGCAAGGTAGACTGACAAGAATGTAGGGCCAATGATGATAAACTAGCATCCTATACTAAGTATTTAGGATTGCAGGTAAGGTATCAACAGATGTAGCAACAATGTCAGGCTATGCATCAGAATAGGATTAACGGAAAGTAGTAACATGCTACACTATTCTAATGCAAGCAGTATAGAGGAGAATAGGCGATATCTGGTGATCAATGGGGGGGGGGCTTGCCTAGTTGCTCTGGCAAGAAGGACGAGTCACCAACACCGTAGTCGAACTAGGGGTCGCCGGCAGTCTCGGGGTCTATCGGAAAGAAGTAACGGAGAGGGAACATAATAAATAACAGAGGTGTGCCCTAACGCGGTAGTAGGTGATACCGGTGAAGGGGGGAAACATCCGGGAAAGTATCCCCGGTGTTTTGCGTTTTCGGACAGATGAACCAGAGGAGGAAAGTTGTGAGTTCGATAGGTTAGTGATGTGTGGCAGACGAACGGGCTGCGTATCCAGATTCATCTCGTCGTTTTGAGCAACTTTCATGTAGAAATCATTTTCATCTAAGCTACAGTTTAATTTCTATGAATTTTCAAAGTTTAAACAATATTCTGGAATTATCTAAATTAACAAAAATAGAAATATGACGTCAGCATGACATGCTGATGACATCAGCAGTCAACAGACTCGCTGACCAAGTCAAAATGACCTATGGGTCCAGTGGGACCCACATGTCATAGACAGAGAGCTAATTGAGTTCATTTTAATTAAACAGAGCTAATGAAGGGGGGTGGGCCCTGGGTGTCAGTGGCTGCTTAGGTGAATTAACCATTTTAAATTACACTAAAGTTAATTAGCGAGTGGGGCCCGCCTGTCATTGACAAGGGACGCCCAGTCAGCAAAGTTAACTGAGTCAACTTAGTCAACAGGGGCCCGCAGGGCCCACTGGCAGTGACCCAGGGGGGTGTCCCCAGGTGTGCCATGTCGGTGGCCGGCGCCGGAGTTGCTCCAGTGGCCTCCAGCGGCGGCGAGCTCGCCGGAGACGCTCGGAATTTCGCTACGGGGCACCATTTCGCGCGGTTCTAATTGCGTTCGAACGCGGTCGGTGTCGCGCGTCGAGTGGTGGCGGCAGCGCGGCCGGACTTGGCCGGAATCGTCGCCAGTAATGAGCAGAGGCGGCGGCGTGTACGGGTGGTCGACGGAAACGGTGCTACGGTGGCTCAAATCGGGCGCGGCTAGGCTCGTTCGGACACGGGAGAAGCGGCGCACCCAACTGCGACCTTAGCTCGAGCGGGGGTGGGTTGCAACCACGACGGCGTCGGGTGCGGCGAACGGCCGGAACGGGCGTTGGCGGGGATCGGGCTACGGGGCTCGGCGAGAGAAATGGACGCGCGCGTACGGGCCCCTGGGAACCCTAGGAGCACGATGTGGTGCTCGGCCTCATGTGAAGGCGACCATGGCCACGGCGCCGAGCTCGTCGGCGGCAACGCGCTCGGGCGACGGCGGGCGAGCTGGCTAGGAGGCGCGCGAGGGCGAATGGAGAGGGGAAGGAGGTGGAGGAGCTCACCGAGTGGCACACACGGAGGCCCTTGGTGGGTTTAGTAGCAGCAGGGGATGACGAAGACGACGGCGGTCACCGACGACGAAGAAGACGGAGACGAGCTCGATCCGCACGATGCCGAGCCCGTCGTCTCCAGTGGCTCGGCTCAGGAGACGCAGCGGAGGGCGGCAAAGCTCCGTGACATCTCGTCGGGGCTCGGTGTCGTCGGAGAGCGCGGGATCGATGGCGGCGAGCGGCGGAGGCTACCGGGCGAGTGGGGGAACGAGGGGAGAGGGAGAGGCCGAGAGGGAGCGCGAGGTGGAGTGGGGAGGAGAACCGAGGAGGCGCGGCGCTGGCGATCTTATCCCCTCGGCGGGGACAGCGAGGTGGTGCGACGGGGACGCGCCCCTGTTCCTCCTGTTCATGGTGCGGTAGGGGGAATAGGGCGCGGGGAAGGAGGTGACCAGGGGAACGGGGGGAGTGGGCCGACCTGAATGGGCTGGTTGGGCTGGCCGGCTGGCTAGCTGGGCCAGTTGGCCCAGGGGGGTTTGGGGGGGTTTCTTTGCTCTTTCTTTCTTTCTTTTCTTTTATTATTTTCTTTTACTGTTTTAATTCAACTTTAAGTATTTAGACATTTTCTAAAATTGTGTTTACCTCACCTTAATTACATATGCAATAATTGGCGCAGCCCGAACATTTTTGTTTCAATTTTTGAAAACTTTCCTTGTTTGTCACATTTTGAATTTGAATTTTGGACCGGTTTTGAACTAACGCGAGATTAGCATCAGTAATCGAGGTGACATGGCATCGTTAGTAGATGGTTACTGTAACTTAATTATCGGGGCGTCACACATCATGATCATATACATGACTTGAGCATTCGTTGTCATATTGCTTTGCATGATCGTAAGATATCTAGCATGATGTTTTCATGGCTTGTCCGTTTTTGATGTTATTGCTATGCTAGATCATTGCACATCCCGGTACACCGCCGGAAGCATTCATATAGAGTCATATCTTTGTTTGAGATATCGAGTTGTAATATTGAGTTGTAAGTAAATAAAAGTATGATGATCATCATTATTAGAGCATTGCCCCAGTGAGGAAAGGATGATGGAGACTATGATTCCCCCACAAGTCGGGATGATACTCCGGACTTTATGAATAATAAAAGAGGCCAAAGAAGCCCAAATAAGAAAAAGAGGCCAAAGAAGCCCACCAAAAAGAAAAAATAATAAAAAAAGGAGAGAAAATAAAAGAAAAAAATTAGAGAAAAAGAGAGAAGGGGCAATGTTACTATCATTTTACCACACTTGTGCTTCAGAGTAGCACCATGTTCTTCATATAGAGATTCTCTTGAGTTATCACTTTCATATACTAGTGGGAATTTTCATTATAAAACTTGGCTTGTATATTCCGATGATGGGCTTCCTCAAACGCCCGAGGTCTTCATGAGCAAGCAAGTTGGATGCACACCAACTTAGTTTCCAGTTTGAGCTTTCATACACTTATAGCTCTTAGTGCATCCGTTGCATGGCAATCCCTACTCACTCACACTGATATCTATTGATGGGCATCTCCATAGACCGTTGATACGCCTAGTTGACGTGAGACTATCTTCTCCCTTTTTGTCCTCACAACCACCACCATATACCACCATAGTGCTATGTCCATGGCTTGCACTCATGTATTGCGTAAGAGTTGAAAAAGCTGAAGCGCGTTAAAAAGTATGAACCAATTGCTTGGCTGAAACCCGGGTTGTGCATGATTGGAGTATTTTGTGTAATGAAGATGGAGCATAGCCAGACTATATGATTTTGTAGGGATGAGCTTTCTTTGGCTATGTTATTTCGATAAGACATAATTGCTTGGTTGGTATGCTTGAAGTATTATTATTTTTATGTCAAATGATAGACTATTGCCTTGAATCACTCGTGTCTTAATATTCATGCCATGATTAGACATATGATCAAGATTATGCTAGGTAGCATTCCACATCAAAATTATCTTTTTTATCATTTACCTACTCGAGGACGAGCAGGAATTAAGCTTGGGGATGCTGATACGTCTCCGTCGTATCTATAATTTTTTATTGTTCCATGTCAATATTCTTCAACTTTCATATACTTTTGGCAACTTTTTATACTATTTTTGGGACTAACATATTGATCCAGTGCCCAGTGCCAGTTCCTGTTTGTTGCATGTTTTATGTTTCGAAGAAACCCAATATCAAACGGAATCCAAACGGGATAAAAACGGACGGAGAATTATTTTGGAATATTTGGGATTTTTCGGAGGAAGAATCAACGTGAAATGGTGCCCGGGGTGGCCAGGAGATAGGGGGGTGCGCCCACCCCCCTAGGCGTGCCTGACACTCTCTTGGGCCACCCGTAAGGCGGTTGAAGCTCTTCTTTTGCCGCAAGAAAGCTAATTTTACGAGAAAAATCGAAAGATTCACTCCAATCGGAGTAACGGATCTCCGGATATAAAAGAAATGGTGAAGGGGCAGAATCTGAGAACGCAAAAACAGAGAGAGACAGAGAGATAGATCCAATCTCGGAGGGGAACTCGCCCCTCCCAAGCCATGGGAGCCAAGGACCAGAGGGGAAACCCTTCTCCCATCTAGGGAGAAGGTCAAGGAAGAAGAAGAAGAAGGGGGGCTCTCTCCCCCTTGCTTCCGATGGCGCGGAACGCCGCCAGGGGCCGTCATCATCACTGCGATCTACACCAACACCTCCATCATCATCGCCAACATCTCCATCACCTTCCCCCACCAATATTCAGCGGTCCACTCTGCCGTAACTCGCTGTACCCTCTACTTGAACATGGTGCTTTATGCTTCATATTGTTATCCAATGATGTGTTGCCATCCTATGATGTCTGAGTAGATTTTCATTGTCCTATCGGTGATTGATGAATTGCTATGATTGGTTTAATTTTCTTGTGGTTATGTTGCTGTCCTTTGGTGCCCATCATATGAGCGCGCACGTGGATCACACCATAGGGTTAGTTGTATGTTGATAGGACTACGTATTGGAGGGCAAGAGTGACAGAAGCTTCAACCTAGCATAGAAATTGATGCATACGGGATTGAAGGGGGACCAATATATCTTAATGCTATGGTTGGGTTTTACCTTAATGAATGTTAGTAGTTGCGGATGCTTGCTAATAGTTCCAATCATAAGTGCATAGAATTCCAAGTCAGGGATGACATGCTAGCAGTGGCCTCTCCCACATAAAACTTGCTATCGGTCTAGTAAAGTAATCAATTGCTTAGGGACAATTCCACGACTCCTACCACCACTTTTCCACACTCGCTATATTTACTATTATTGCTTATTTATCTAAACAGCCCCTACTTTTTATTTACGTGCTCTTTATTATCTTGCAATTCTATCCAACAACACCTACAAAGTACTTCTAGTTTCATACTTGTTCTAGGTAAAGCAAACACTAAGCATGCGTAGAGTCGTATCAGTGGCAGATAGGGCTTGAGAGAGTATCTGTTCTACCTTTAGCTCCTCATTGGGTTCGACACTCTTACTTATTGAAAGAGGCTACAATTATCCCGTATACTTGCGGGTCATCAGCAGCCGCAGTTTTGTAATTGAATAATACGTCAAGGCGTATGAATACAAGTAGTGCGATAAGAGGGGATATGACCTGGAAACCTGCTGTGACCAGGGTGGGAGCTGCATGCGGATCCGGATAATAGTATGATGTTCGTCGAGGGAAATATCTAGCAATTCCCATCTGCGTTCGAGCTGTCTCCCGCCGTGATGTGTTCGTCCCTTTATAGGTCCGGTCGCCAGGTCGCCTGATGATGACCTAGGCCACAGAAGGTGAAACCTGAAAAGAAAATGCAAAAAATGTTTGCATGTCCCGCAGCGATTGATCCATATTGTGAGACACCACCTGGCTATGCCGCCGTTCATTGCCGAAGTTATTAATGAAGTTGGGCTATCATGCCGCGAGGTAGTTCAGACTCTTTTGTCCGTGTCCGGGAGCTTGGCCGTCGAATTAATGTCTGACAACAAGAGACCACTCCGGTTTTATGCCGTTAAGGCCGCGGTATGCTCTTCAGTACGGCGGGAGCGTTCGGTGTTTCCATAGGCTGTTATAACACCATGTGGCGCCGCATTGAATCGGACGAGTGCGGCTCGTCCCAGCAGTGCGTGATAGCTACTACGGAAAGGGACGATGTCGAAGATTAACTCTTCGCTTCTAAAATCATCTGGGGATCCAAAGACCACCTCTAGTGTGGTTGAGCCTATACTGCGCGCCACTACACCTGGTATTACACCTTGACATGTGGTTTTACTGGGTTTGATCCTCGAAGGATCTATGCCCATCCTGCGCACTTTATCCTGATAAAGCAGGTGCAGGCTACTGCCTCCATCTATGAGGACTCGCGTGAGGCAAAATCCGTCGATTATTGGGTCGAGGGCCAGTGCGGCTGAGCCGCCTTGACGGGTATTGGTTGGATTATCCTTGTTACCAAGGGTGATTGAGGCGGGTGACCCTGGGCTGTAATTTGGGGTGATTGGCTCTATCGCGTAAACGTCCCCGAGTCCACGCCTCCGCTCCCGCTCGGGAATGTGAGTGGCGTATATCATGTTCACCATTTTGATTTGTGGAGGGAACTTCTTTTGACCTCCTGTCTTTGGTTGCCGGGGCTCCTCGTCATCGTCGTTGCTTTGCGACCCCCTCTCCTTGCTGTCGGCATTTGACTTTCCAGCCTCTTTGAAGACCAAGCATTCTTTGTTGGTATGATTAGCTGGTGTTCCTGGGGTGGCGTGAATTTGGCATGAACGGTCGAGTATGCAATCCAAATTGGACGTGCCTGGATTGTTTCTTTTCAATGGTTTCTTCCTCTGGCCGGTAATCGGGCCGGTGAATCCGGCGTTGCCAGCTGTGTCTTCAGCGCTATCGCCGTTGTTTTGGAGCTTGTGCTTGTTGCGCTGGGGCTTGACTTTGTCCCCTCTGGATTTGGAATGTCCAGGTTTACTGGAAGTGCTGTTACTGCATGCTAGCCAGCTATCCTCTCCCGCACAGAAGAGGGTCATGAGCGTCGTAAGGGCTGCCATGGATTTCGGCTTCTCTTGTGCGAGGTGTCGGGCTAGCCATTCATCACGGATGTTATGCTTAAAGGCCGCTAGGGCTTCGGCATCCGGACAGTCGACGATTTGGTTCTTTTTAGTTAAGAACCGAGTCCAGAATTTCCTGGCTGACTCTCTGGGCTGTTGGATTATGTGACTTAAGTCATCAGCGTACGATGGTTGTACATAAGTACCCTGGAAGTTATCAAGAAATTCGTCTTCCAGGTTCTCCCAACTGCCAACTGAGTTTTCGGGCAGACTATTCAACCAGTGCCGAGCTGGTCCCTTGAGTTTTAATGGGAGATACTTGATGGCGTGGAGATCATCACCGCGGGCCATATGAATGTGGAGGAGGAAGTCTTCAATCCACACCGCAAGATCTGTTGTCCCATCATACAATTTGATGTTTATGGGTTTAAACCCTTCTCGGAATTCGTGTTGTATTACTTCATAACTGAAGCACAGGGGGTGTGTGGTGCCTCTATGTCGGGCTACGTCACGACGCAGTTCGGATGGAGCTGGTCTGCGGTACTCGGCCTGGACAGTTCGGTTTTTATTGTACCCGGTATGGCGGCCGTCGTTGCACACTAAGGTGTGCCCCCGCGATCCGTAGATCGATCTAGGTTGACCTGTTCTTCTTTTCAAGTCGTGTTGCGGGTCATTTGTATATCCTGTAGCTTTTTTGTTTGTTGTTGTTCGGCGACGCGGGGCATGTTTGTGTTCGGGCTGATGTGCCGATCTGTCATGGCCACTTGGTGGCCGGTCGGCTATATCCCGCGCTGGTAGTTTAGGCTCCAGTGCTTCGCCGTCGAATTGAGGTAACAACCTGCACTTTGGGTAACTTTTGTTTAGGCGCTCGAGTCCGTATTCCTCGGCTGCCAGGACCTCAGTCCATTTATCAGTGAGCAAATCCTGATTAGCTTGAAGCTGCTTTTGTTTTTTCTTCAGGCTCTTTGCAGTGGCTATGAGCCGGCGCTTGAAGCGCTCCTGTTCAACGGGGTCCTCTGGTACGGTAAATTCTTTGTCGCCGAGGCTCACCTCATCCTCGGAGAGGGTCATGTGATTATCATTCTCCGAGTCTTCATTCATGGCCTGTTCATCAGGGCTGGCTTGCCCGTCCTCCCGTCCGGCCTATTCGAATCCTTGCTGGGCGGGGTCGTCTTCATTATCTTCGGCACCGTCCGGAGTACTATTGTCCCCAGTGTCGATGTTACTGCTTTTACCATGGCGTGGTTTAGAACGGCTCCAGTTCCATCGGAGCTTTGGATGCTTCTCGGGAGGTTTGTCCTCACCTGTATCCTTTTTGTCCTCGCCATTGTCTTCTTTGGGGGTATCCACCATGTAAATGTTGTATGACGAGGTGGCTGTCCAGCACCCTGTGGGCGGTGCTTCCTCCTCTCCTCCCGCATCATCGCCCATACCGTCAATGTCTTCAGAGTCAAAGTCAAGCATGTCAGTCAAGTCACCGACAGTGGCTATCAAGTGGGTGGTGGGTGGGTTGCGAGATTCTTCATCGTCCGTTTCCCGCTCAAGACGGACATGGTTCGGCCCAGAATCTCCTGACAAGGAGAGAGATCTTAATGAATTTAATATGTCACCCAAGGGCAAGTGTTGAAAGATGTCCGCAGAGGTAAACTCCAAGATCGGCGCCCAATCAGTTCCGACGGGCGCGGGCACACGCAGTTCGGAATCGATGTCCGGAGACAAGTCTGGGGGTCCGATGACACAGGCCTCGACAGAAGCTGAATCTGTGTTCGGCTCTAACACCGTAGAGTACGCGGCTTCCGTGGTGGGGTCCAGCCCCCTGTCCACGGACGGCACGATCTGTTCTGGATCTAGGGCCAGGGCAGTCATAGGCACGGTCCCCTGAGCATAGTCCGATGACGGATTAGAGTCGTGTTCATCGTGGCTGCAGGGAACGGCTACCGTGGGTTCGAATCTGTCAAAGATCAAGTCTCCACGGATGTCGGAGATGTAATTCAAACTTCCAAACCTAACCTGATGGCCAGGGGCGTAGCTATCGATTTGCTCCAGATGGCCAAGCGAGTTGGCCCGCGGTGTGAAGCCGCCGAGTACGAAGATCTGTCCGGGGAGAAAAGGCTCGCCCTGGACTTCATCGTTGCAGATGATTGAAAGAGCCATCAAGCCTTATGGTAACGACACAGTGGAACTCTGAATGAAAGCACCAATGTCGGTGTCAAAACTGGCGGATCTCGGGTAGGGGGTCCCGAACTGTGCGTCTAAGGCTAATGGTAACAGGAGGCAGGGGACATGATGTTTACCCAGGTTCGGGCCCTCTCTATGGAGGTAATACCCTACTTCCTGCTAGATTGATCTTGATGATATGAGTATTACAAGAGTTGATCTACCACGAGATCGAGGAGGCTAACCCTAGAAGCTAGCTTATGATTGTTATCCTACGGACTAAACCCTCCGGTTTATATAGACATCGGAGGGGGCTAGGGTTACACAGAGTCGGTTACAGAGAAGGAAATCTACATATCCGAATCGCCAAGCTTGCCTTCCATGCAAAGGAGAGTCCCATCCGGACACGGGACGAAGTCTTCTATCTTGTATCTTCATAGTCCAACAGTCCGGCCAAAGTATATAGTCCGGCTGTCCGAGGACCCCTTAATCCAGGACTCCCTCAATCGGCGCTACCAAGAAGGCCAAGGAAAGTGACCCCGGCAAGGAGGTTGCCGGGTGTACCGCTTGCCGGGCCTTGGAGGCTTCCAATAAGCGGGGGAGCTCCGACAAGCAGTATTGCAAGATCCACCGCACCAAGGGCCATGGCCTCCAGAACTGCCGACAAGTTGAGCTACTTGCTAAGAAGCAAAAAGTCAAGTATGAGAGGCAGGAGAAGGATAAAGGACAAGACGGTGCCGGAGGGTCCGGCAAGAAGCGTGGCGACCAAGGAGGCTGTCGCGGCAAGGATAACCAGCAAGAGAGGCCTGCTCGGGGCCGCGACAAGAAACAGGAAGACGACATGATGAGGACGATGAGTCCAGCGACCATGAGTTTCAGAAAGCTACAGAGGCCATGTGCATCGACGGTGGCGCCTTGCTACACTCCTCTCACCGCCAGCTCAAGCAGTGGGCGCGTGAGATTGCGGCGGCGAGCCATCAGTCGATAATCGGAAACCACTAAAGTGGTCCAACACGCCTATCATTTTTTACACTGAGGACCACCCTGATCACACGACTGCGGTTGGGTGCTTACCGTTGTTGGTTTCACCAACAATATGCAACCTCAAGGTGATAAAGATCCTAGTTGACGGAGGGGCCGGTCTGAACCTGATTTCGCATGTTGTGATCAAAAGGTTGCAGATTCCTGATGGAGACCTCAAAGAGACAGGCACATTTCAAGGGTTCAACCCGGGAAGAAGCCAGCCGAAAGGAAAGGTCACGCTGCCTGTGACGTTTGAAAGTGAGTTGAATTACAGGAAGGAGAGGATTGTCTTCGATGTAGCCGAGATCCCCTTGCCTTAAAACGGGATCCTTGGCCGCCCGGCAATAGTCAAGTTCATGGCAGCGGCCCATTACGCCTACAACATGCTGAAGATGCCTGGGCCGATGACCATCATCACCGTCCCCTCCAATAAGAAAGATGTGTTGATCTGTGCTGATCAACTCTACCGGCAAGCAGTTGCAGCAACTTCCGTTAAGGCACTTGCTCCTGCCGCTGAAGCCCCGGGAGGGAAGGGAACCAGCAGGACCTCTCGCACCTAGTCCGGCAAGCGCACCTCTTTGGAGTGTTGTGCTCCCGCCATGGACATGCCAGAGAGCTCCACCGGCAAGAGCAAGAAGTCCAGAGTTGCACCACCAGAGACCAAGAGGGTGTCCGTCAAGGAGGACGACATGGGAGGGGCTTTTACCATAAGCTCCTCCCTTGATAGCAAATAGGAAGGCGAGCTCATCGCTTTCCTGCGGGAAAATGTCGATGTGTTTGCATGGCAAGCATCTGAAATCCCCGGCGTTCCCAGGGAAGTGATTGAGCACCATCTTGATGTCTGTCCTCACGCGCAGCTCGTCAAGCAGAAGGTCAGGAAGCAAGCTCTGGAGAGGCAGGAGTTCATCACGGAAGAAATCAGAAAGCTAGAAGCGGCAGGCTTGGTGAGAGGGGTACTCCATCCGACGTGGTTGGCCAATCTAGTGGTAGTGGGCAAGGCAAATGGGAAGAGGAGGCTGTGTATTGATTACACAGATATCAATAAGGCTTGTCCAAAACACCCTTTCCCATTGCCACGCATCGACTAGATTGTTGACTCCATGGCCGGGTGTGACCTGTTGTCCTTCCTCGATGCCTACTCAGGATACCATCAGATCTTCATGACGAAGGAGGATGAAGAGAAGACATCATTCATCACCCCATGTGGTATGTATTGCTTTTTACGGATGCCTTTTGGGTTGAAGAGTGCTAGCTCGACCTTTACAAGAGCAGTCCAAATTGGTTTTGAGCCCCAGCTACATAGAAATATGGAAGCATATATGGATGACATAGTGGTCAAAACCAAGGACAAGGCTACACTTGTGCAAGATTTGGAAGAGACATTTGCAAATCTGTGCAAGATCAACCTCAAGCTGAACGCTGAGAAGTGTGTTTTCGGCGTGCCGTCCGGTAAGCTTCTTGGGTTCTTTGTGTCACAACGCGGGATTGAGGTGAATCCCGACAAGATCAAGGCCATCGAGCAGATTGAAGCACCTAAGCGGATCAAGGATGTGCCTCGGCTCACTGGCTGCGTTGCCACCATGAGCAGATTCATCTCCAAGTCTGCTGAGCGTGCCCTTCCTTTTTTTCAAAATCTTGAAAAAGGTGGGCCCAATGGAGTGGACCCCAGAGGCTGAGGCAGCGCTGTAAGATTTGAAGAAGTACCTCTCCTCCACGCCGATACGAGTTGCGCCTAAACCACAAGAGCCGCTGCGGATGTATCTAGCGGTGACGAATCAAGTGGTTAGTGCTACACTGGTGGCATAGAGGGAGGTCGACGAAAAGACAGTAGCGACATCGAGCTTGGTGGATGACGAGCCGAAACTCCCCCCAGCAGGGTTTGGCCCCGGTAGGGCGGGGCACCCAACAGAGTCTAATGCCAGCGAGACATGTCCTATGCAACCCGGTGAAGTGGTGCAAAAGAAGAAGATGGTGCAGCACTCAGTTTACTTTGTTAGCTCCCTCTTGCAGGGGGCTAGGTCAAGGTACTCCGGTGTGCAGAAATTGCTCTTCGGCCTCCTTATGGCCTCGAGGAAGCTGTGTTCTTACTTCCAAGCGCACGAGATCACCGTTGTCACCCGCCTCCCATTGCAACGGATACTGCATAACCCAGAAGCAACGGGGAGGATTGTGGAATGGGCCTTGGAGTTGTCAAGTTTTGGTCTGAAGTTTGAAAGTACCTCGACGATCCAGAGCAGAGTTTTGGCGGAGTTCATTGTGGAATGGACCTCGACGCCCGACGAAGAGATCCAGGAGACCACTCTCCCCGGCAAGGAAACGAGTCGCGACTGGATTATGTACTTTGATGGGGCTTTCTCGCTGCAAGGCACCGGTGCGGGTGTGCTGCTCGTCGCACCCAGCGGAGAGCACCTCAAGTATGTGATCCAGATGCACTTTCCTAGGGAGATGTCGACAAACAACACTGCCGAGTATGAGGGATTGCTTGCCGGTCTCAGGATCGCGGCAGACCTCGGGATCAAGAAGCTCATCGTCAGGGGTGACTCACAACTTGTCGTCAGGCAAGTTAACAAGGATTATCAAAGCCGGTTGATGGAAGCCTACGTGGATGAGGTGAGGAAGCTGGAGGAGCGCTTTGACGGTATACAGGCGTAGCACGTTCCCCGAGTGGAGAACGACATTGCCGACTACCTGTCGAAGCGCGCTGCTTTCAAACTACCTATGGAACCAGGTACCTTTGTGCTTCGGCTAACTCAACCATCCGTAGAACCATCAACAGAGAAGAACAAGTGGAGGAAATCAGGCCCCGACAAGTACTTTCCCACCGAGCTCCCTGGAGCCGCTGACGAAGATGTTGCCGTGGACGTCGAGCCTGCCAGGGGCAACCAACTTTGGCAGAGCGTCAAGCCCTGGCCGTAGAGGCAGCCACTCCCATGGCAGAAGAGATGCCTTTGGTCCTTGCCGTCGAGCCCCAGGCTCCGGCATGGGCACAACACACTGTCTGATTCCTCCAGACAAAGGAACTTCCTGAGGAGCAGGAAGAAGCAGAGAAAGTAGCCCGTTGGTCTGCTCTATACCAGTTCGTTGACGACGTTATGTACAGAAAAAGACCGAAGGGTGTGAAGTTGAAGTGCATCCCCCGGGAGGAAGGACGAGAGCTGTTGGCAGAGATACATGGAGGCATATGTGGCTCCCACATCAGGTCGAGGGCTCTTGCCGGAAAGGCTTTCCGGCAAGGTTTCTTCTGGCCCACTGCACTCCAGGATGCAATGACGCGAGTAACCAAGTGCAAAGCGTGTCAGTTTCATTCAAAGAAGCTTCATCAGCCAGCTCAAGCCCTTCAAACAATTCCTCTCTCCTGGCCATTCTCAGTCCGGCGGCTCAACATATTGGGCCCCTTCCCCCGTGCTGTTGGGGGATTTGAGTACTTGTATGTCGCAGTCGACAAGTTCACAAAGTGTCCTGAGGTGGAAGCAGTGAGGAAGGTAATAGCGCAGTCAGCCGTCAAGTTCTTCAAGGGACTAGTTTGCCGTTTTGGTGTGCCAAACAGAGTCATCACCAACAATGTTTGTAGTTCACAAGCCACACCTTCATGCAGTACATCGAGGATCTCGGCAGCAAGGTCTGTTTTGCTTCTGTGGCACACCCATGAAGCAACGGCCAAGCAGAGAGAGCGAATGCTGAAGTGCTGCGAGGCCTGAGGACGAAGACTTTTGACAGACTGTGCAAGAGTGGAAGGCGCTGGATTGATGAGTTGTCGGCGGTTCTTTGGTCGATCAAGACGACACCAAATCGAGCCACCGGCTAGACACCCTTTGCCTTGGTATACGGGGCAGAGGCAGTTCTCCCCACGGAACTCATATACGGGTCACCTCGAGTGCTCGCTTATGATGAGCTTGAGCAAGAGCGATTGCGGCAAGATGATGCAACACTCCTTGAGGAAGATCGTCTTCGGACGGTTGTAAGAACAGCATGCTACCAGCAAGCCTTGCGCCGCTACCATAGCCGTAAGGTTCATGCCCGAAGCTTTGAGGAAGGTGACCTTGTTCTTCGGCGCATTCAATCGGCCAAGAATTCCATCAAGTTGATGCCGAAGTGGGAAGGCCCTTATCGGGTAATATGAGTCACCAGGCCCGGCAGAGTCCGCCTGGAGACCGAAGATGCCATTCCTATGAGCAACTCCTGGAACATCGAACATCTTCGCAAGTTTTACCCATAAGGCGCGGCTTGCCGGGCCCCCCGGCAAGTCACCTTTTGTATGAGCCTTGCCGGCAAGGCATGTAACCCTTTGTACAGAGCTAGGCGCATGTCACAGCCCTAGCTTAGACCTTGTCTGTCTTTGCATAAGCATCCGTGCATCATGTTTAAATTTTATGAAACTTGAAATGGGGATTTCCTAAACCCTAGCATCAAAGGAATTCACTAGGTTCAACTAAAATATTTTCAGTGAATCCAAATGGCTTTCAAAAGTGTTCATCATTTCTGGAAAATGCTAGAACCATAACCAGAGGTGTTGCACATTTTTCCATGACATATTTGGTCACTGAATTAAATCATATAGTATTTGCAATTGGGAATTTAAATGCTATATATTATTTTAAGTGCTCAATTAATTCTAAACTTAAGTGTGGGCTGCTAGGAATAATCTTAACAGAGCCCACAACTATTTTCAGGATTTTTGGAAATGTTTTGGTATTTTCAATAAAGCCACAAAGATTACAGAGAAATAGAAAAGAAAAATAAAAGAGAGAGAGAGAGAGAGAGAGAGAGAGAGAGAGAGAGAGAGTTAGTACGTGGCCTCACCTGTGCAGCCACCTGGCGGCCCAGCCAACTGGCCCAGTCCACCACTGCAACCCCTCTGCCGCCTTCCTCCTCGCGCCAGTAGGCACGGGCGTGTGCCCGCGGCACACCAGCACGCGCGTGGCCACCAATGGCCACCTCCTGCTTGCCGCTTTGCCCTGGCCTCTGCGGCTGATGCCACGTAGCCCCCCGACCACTCTCTCACTCTAGCCGTGCTTCTCCCCTCCTCTGTCTCTCTCACGCGCAGCCGCCCGAACCCGCCCGTCACGCCACTCGCCGTTTCCTCGGCCACCGGCCACCCCACGCCTCACCGACATGCCCAGAAGCTCCGCCACTTCGTCCTCGGCCCCCTCGCTGAGCTACACAACAACGGACGCCTCAAAGCACCGCCCCCGACGCTTTCTTCTTCCTCGGGTCACCGAGATCTCCTCCGCCGCCTCGCTCGCTTCGAACCTCCTCTAGGCTCGCCGTCTGCACTGCTACAACCGCTGTGAGCTCACGGACCGAACCCCTCTCCCCCGCGCTCTTTTGCTCTCTCTAGACCGTGTTACCACCGGAGCTGAGCGCTCCTCGCCGCCGTCCATGTCGCCACCAAGGCCACGGCCATGCAAGCTTGCGTTCAAGCTCACCGTTGCACTCACCGCACTCCCTCGAGTCGAACGCGACCATCCACGGCTCCTCCTGTGCCCCGCACCGCCCACACCGTTGTTGCCCGAACTCTGGCCGCCGCGGAAGTGCTCGCCGCCGTCAACTCCGGCCATCCCAGCAGCTGCCACTTGCAGCACCCGACGCGCCTCCCTACGACTTTCGAAAGAGCCTAGCCGCGCTTCGAACGGCCGCCGGAATCGGCCGGCCGGAGTACCTCCGCCATTGGCTATGGTCGCCGGCGGCTAACCGCCGACGTAACCGGCCATTAGGGCCTAAGCACCCTACTAACAACCCCCTGGAGTCAATGACAGCCGGGCCCCACCGCCTAACTAACCAGCTAACTAAAATAGTTTAAGGTTAATCTAATTGCAGTGGGCCCACGCGTCAGTTTTGACTATGCTGACGTGGCCGTTGACCAGGCCCACCTGTCTGTGACTCCAGCAAGTGCTGTGTCACTGACCTAAGGGTCCCACCAGTCAGGTTTGACCCGGGGCAGCCCTGTTGACCCTGCTGACGTCACCCTGATGCAGTAAATCCTTTTATGGAATTAGTTAATTATATTTAATCAGAAAATCCAGAAAAGGCTTAAACTTCTAAAAATCATATAAATTCAACCGTAACTCCAAATGAAATAAGTTATATATGAAAAATGATCAGAAAAATCCAATCTATCCATCTGCACTAGTTTCATGCATGTTTAAGCAACTTAAACCTTCTGTTTATATCAAAACATGATAATGCACTTTATTAAGTCATAGTTTCAATTTGAACTTGAACCTTGGGTTCAAACTAACTCAAACCCATCTGATTATAGTTGCATTAGCCCAACACACTTATTTTGCCATGTCATGATCATGCATCATATTGTGCATTGCATTGATTGTGTTTCCTTCTGTGTTGCTGGTATTTGTCCCCTCTCGATAGACGTGATACCGACGATGTGATCAATGACACCGATGAAGAAATATACTATCTTCAGAAGTGCCAGGCAAGCAAAACCCCCTTGTTCATTTCGATACAGTCCTACTCTCTCGCTCCTGCTCTCTTTTACTGCATTAGGACAACAACGATTCATCTCTTACTTGTTGCGGTAGCTGAACCCCTTTATCATCTGCATGACCTGTCATCGCCACAGTAAATAGATGAAACCCACTAGCATGAGTAGGAGTTGTTTGAGCCCTGTTTTGCCTACTCATTCATGCTTGTTTGTCATGTCTGCTACTGTTAGAGTTAAGTCAAGTCTGATTCATCGGGGATGAATCAGAGGTGTGTGAACATGTCCTACTGTGTGTGAGCTAAGTGTGTGAACACGATTTGGTAAAGGTAGCGGTGAGAGGCCATGTAGGAGTACATGGTGGGTTGTCTCATTGAAGCCGTCCTCGGGAACTGAGTTCTCTGTTTGTGATCCATGAAACAGCTACTACCATGCATTGGGCCCGAAACCAATGGACCCTCTCGGCTTCTTAATCACCCTTGTCCTTTGTACAGGAGTTGCAAGTAGGTTCTGGTGTTTGTAGTATGCTGGAGGCCGTGGGCAGCGCTGACCCGAGGGGTGGGCTGTGATGTGGTAGACACGTGGTCGGGTATGCCGGGTGCCTGTTTGGTGTCGCGGAACCCTGTAAACATCGTTCGAGGCCGTATGTGGAAACCTCAGCCGGACTCCCTGTGGATGGAACCTGAATAGGCGATAAACCTGGACTAGAGACTTGAGTGTTTAGGTAGGCCGTGGCCGACACCCTCGCTGGGCTTCCACTTGAAGGTTGCCGAGTACATGTCGTGTAAACGGCGGTAAGTGGTGAGAGCATGTGTGAAGAAGTACACCCCTGCAGGGTTAACATCATCTATTCGAATAGCCGTGTCCGCGGTAAAGGACTTCTGGGTTGCCTGTACAGTTCATAGACAAGTGAAAGTGGACACTCTAAAATACACAAGATAAGCGTGAGTGCTATGGATGGCGTTCTCATAGGGAGATGGGAGCGGATCCATAGTGGTGTATTGATATGGTGAATATGTGGGCTCGTGTGCGCCACCTCAAAGAGTCACTTGCAGTCGTAGTTCAGGATAGCCACCGAGTCAAAGCTCGCTTGCTGCAGTTAAACCCCACCACCCCCTTTGTTGATACTGATGCATATGTAGTTAGTTCTAATGTAAGTCTTGTTGGGTACATTTGTACTCACGTTTGCCTATTTTATGTTTTTGCATAGAGACTGCACTCTCACTAGTAGTTCCACGTGGACTTCGATGTTTAGCTTGTTACCTCAGCTACGATCTTGTGCCCTCGGCAGGATCTGGTAGATAGTCAGGCTTCTCAGCCTTTTTCATTTGTAGATGTCTATACTCAGACATGTTGAGCTTCCGCTTGTGCTTGACTTGTGTGCTCTGAATGCTAGGTCATGAGACCCATGTTTGTAATATCTCGCTCCTTGGAGCCTATTGAATAAAATACTTGAGTTGTAGAGTCATGTCGTGATGCCATGTTGTATTTGCACATATCGAGCATATTGTGTGTATGTTATTGAAATGCTTGGTATGTGTGGGATCTGACTATCTAGTTGTTTATCCTTGGTAGCCTCTCTTACCGGGAAATGTCTCCTAGTGCTTCCACTGAGCCTTGGTAGCTTTCTAGTGCTCCTGAACACTTAGGCTGGCCGGCAAGTGTCCTTCTTTGTTCATGTGTCTGTCCCTTCGGGGAAATGTCACGCGGCATCTACCGGAGTCATGTTAGCCTGCTACAGCCCAGTTTACCGGAGTCCTGCTAGCCCAGTTGCTATAGCCCGGATTCACTCGCTGATGACCGACACGTTCGTTGCTGGGTCATGTATGCCTGTCCCTGTAAGTTAGTGCCACTTTGGGTTCACGACTAGCCATGTCAGCCCAGGCTCCTTGTCATATGGATGCTAGCGACACTATCATATATGTGTGCCAAAGGCGCAAACGGTCCCGGGCAAGGTAAGGCGACACCCGTGGGAATACCGTGCGTGAGGCCGCAAAGTGATATGAGGTGTTAAATGCTAGATCGGTGTGTCTTTGAGTCGGGGTCCTGACAGCGTAGACCCTGAGCATAAATAAAAGAAGCGCTGGCGCCCTAAGTTATAGCATGCATGCTAGGTTGAGTATCTTCCTCGATTAGGGTTGATAGTGCTTAGTGGCGACTAACCCCTAGCATAGAGGTCGAGTCTGCGGCTCTCTGCTCCTTTCCGTCCTCTTTGGTTCGCAGGATGCCTGGACATTTCTGCTGATCTACTTGGAAGAAAGAGTACAAGTTGGCGCTCCGGTCCCGGCAAACCAATGTTGCCGGGGGCTGCAAACACATGGATATAACCCCGGCAAGCCACGGTTGCCGGGGGGCTCCAGATTCAGATAAGCTCTCTATCCCCTGTTTTACATTTCCGTATGGAACTGAGACGTATGAAACCTCATTTTATTCCTAGGCTGCCATGCTCCCCTTTTTCCTATATCCAAGGACTCGTCCTGAATTGGAACTTGGTTGTAGTCGCGGCAACAAGGAAGCAAGCGTAGGGTCTAATCTTACTTCGCTCCTACCTCCGCCAAGAGCATGAGCGTGATCAAGTAAAGTGGGAGCGGCAAGGCCTGTTGTCGCGCGGAAGTGTTTATCTTAAAAGTAGCAAGGATTTATTCCTTGGCACGGGCCTCGCTCACGCACACAGAACCCAGCAAACACACTTTTTCATTAAAACGTCCCATACAGGTACAGTTCATACGGAATGTAAACATGAGCAAGGGGATTACAAGTTTTAAATTTCAATAACGTCCGTGGGCGTACAAACTAAAAAGAGATAAGGTGCCCGTAATCCCTTTCTTGTCCCTCTCCCCAGGAAATGGAACAGGATGACAGAAGGGAAAAAGGAGTGCCTAGGCGAGGTACGAGCAGCAGAAGACACTAAGAGAACATCCCGACATCCCTCCAGAAGAGGGCTAGTGGTGATGGTGCCGGAAGAAGAGCTGGAACATGAGGCAGTGGGCCGGTGATAAGCTACGAAGGCGTCAGTGCCATCGTACTCTAACTTGATGGCCCGCCACCCACCTTCTTCGCCTTCTCCAGCCCTCCCACGCCAGCCGCCCAAGAAGATGACCCCGGGAGGCTTAAGGAGCTGGCTCCACCCCCGGCAAATCGCTCTGCCGGGGGAAGGGCCAGGTGCAGATGCTGCTGCTGCTGACACCGCCCAGTGACGGTGAGTCTAGTGCCTAGTCGGACCCGTCATCCTTCCGCCTGGCGCCTTCGTCGTCGTTGTCGTTGTCTTCCTCGTCACTCCCGCTCGAGGAAGAATCTTCGTCATCAGAAGAGCTCTCCACGCAGCACTTTAGGCGATTCCCAAAGTCTCCAAAGACCTTGACGGAGAGGAGGTCGTTCTCCATCAGTTTGAAGTAGAGAACAAGCCCCGCCGTCAAGCTATGGATGCGAGCGAAGGTCTTCCATCGGTGGTGGAGATACATGACATGAGGGGCTGGGAAGTTGACATCAATCCATGTGCCACTATTCCCGTAGCCCCTCATATAAAATCTCAGTGTCTGCAGCGGGTCGAGCTCCATCTCCCGAGCAAATGGACTGGGAATACAAAGACAAAGATGCGCCGGCCGGTGCAGCCTGATGAAGAACTCGCCGGGCTGGTCCCCGACGTGGCCCTCCATCGGGGGAGGGACCGTTGGCGGAGGCGAGGCCAATGCGCCGCCCCATCCTCCTCTTCCCCGAGCGCCACGGCGACCTCGGCCTTGCCCCCTCCCCTTCCCCTTGTGGCTGGCTCTGCCGCCGCAAGCTCTTGGGAAGGAGGGACAGATTGTCGGGCGGAGACCCTCGTCCCCACCGTCGAAGCACCGGCGCCCCCTCTCGCCATAGCAGAAGAAACAAAGAGGCCAAGATGGAGGGAAGTGGATGATGAAAGATTGGGGGATGACATCCCTCCCCCTCCCCTCCTTATAAAGGGGCGGGATCGGGGCTCGGCCGCCTCCCTCGACCAGCCCAGCTCATTATGGTGGCAGCAGGCGAGGCTGTTGACCGCCCTCCTCGCCCAATTGAAGGCGCCTGGGAATCGGCCCACATGCGCGCCTTCCCATATTCCATGCACCTGTCACCTACCCCATGCCGTGCATACGGCGTACGAGGCGCGAGAGGCGGGCGTAATGGGAGACGTGGAAAGTAAATGAGCGGCGGCCTTGCGGTTTCCAAGGGACACGCAAGCCGCCTCTTTACTATTCACTACAGGATGACATAGGCATGCTTCGGTCATCCCCGCGCGTGACCCCCAGGTCACGCATGACCCCCACGTCGCGCGTTCAACACGGGTCGTGGGGAAGCACAACAGACAGGAGAAGTTACCGTGGTAAAATCCGCCCCACCTGCATGCGCACCGTTCTGGGCCTAGCCCAACAACGCGTTGCGCTTATGTGTGGCCCAGGCCCGGGGGCTCATGTCGGTGTACTAAAGTAGGGGTTCTCCTTTGTACCCCTTACTAGTGCACGGGCAGTCAGAGCCACGCCCATGACCACACTTGGCAGGGCAGAGGGAGGAGTCAAAGCCGCAGAATGGTCAAAGCGACGCCAAGACCAGGAGCACGAAGCCCAAGAGGGCGAGGTGGAATCCCCCGGCAAGGGCCTTACCGGGGCAGCCTCCACAGCTCCGACAGGAGCCTTGCCGGGGCAACTTGCCCAAACATCAGCAGAGCCCACCACCCTTGAGCCCAAGGTTTCCGAACACCATCAACCATGTTGGAACCAGGGCTCGGGAGGCACCTCTGTGGTGGCATGCAGATCTTTGTGAAGACAAGGATCAAAAGACGACGATCCTTGGCGAGACCCTTGCCAAGGAAATCCACACGACCCCCGGCAAGATCCTTGCCCGGGACGACCACAGTGTCGTGGAAAGACCCTTGTCGGGGCCCCAGCAAGGCCCTTGCCGAGGACATCCGCGGGGCCACTACCAGGCCCACGCCCGGCAAGGTTCCACCGTCGTTCCCATGCAGCTGCCAACCCACCAGCTAGGTAGGCAGCTGCGTGTCGATGTGAGGCTTCCAGGCCAACTCAGCGAGCACCTACGTGGTGGCATGCAAATATTCGTGAAGACCCTACCACCGCGCCACCTCAGCAGCCTGCCAGCCTACATGGCACCGTGCACACCGCTGGCCTGGATGCGTGTTGGAGCGAGGTGGGGCGGCAACGGATGGGACGGGGCTGTTTTCCGTCCCCGATAAAGTGAGGGGGACACCTAAGGGGCGCATTAAATGTGTTTTGTCCCATAATGGCTATCAATAAGCTTAGCCACTATACGCCGATGCCACCTCCTCTGTGCCACTGTGGCGATCCCCTTGACTATAAAAGGAGGCCCGAGGCATACTGGAGAGGGATTCGGATCCCTTGACAAGTTACACATCGTAGCTAGCTCAAGAACTCCAAGAACACTCAAATAGACACTAAAGCAGGACTAGGGTATTACGCACGTCGCGGCCCGAACCTAGGTAAACGATCTGTGTGCTTGGCTGACTATTGATCCCGCTCTCCTCTCGGCCCTGCGCCCTGCAACCATAGTAGGGATTTTTGTGATCCCATAGGCGTCGTTTCCACCGACAGGTAAGTTGTTGCCTTTCCTCACCAACATCTCACTTCTCTACCAATTAGCAAAAAAAAACCATAATTAGTATCTTATAACCAACCACATCCCTCCCTCACCTCACCAAAATAGCCCAAGGAATACATTCTAGTTGAAACATAATATATCTCTAGTGATATATGTATATCAAAATTAGAGTGTTTTGTATCAAGTTTGTGAATAAGTATTATTCTAATTATGATACATTGTAGCACACATGAACATTGCTAGTATTTCCAACCATGCAAAAAAATATTCCTAGTATTTCCATAGTTTCGAGTTTTCCATCAAGATATTAGTCACTCATGGTTGATATTTACTTTCAATCATGTACACATATGCACTATTTAACTAGCCTTGCTTATTGGATTCCAAAGCTTAACTTTCACTCCTAGTTACAATATGTAGAGTATTTAATAAAAAACAATCAGTTTCAACCTGCCCTAGGAAGAATCTATTGTACAAAAAATAGCATAAACATACCCAAAATTTCTTAATCCATGCCAAAAACTACTACCTAGTGGCGATTAGGCTCGTTTAAACCCGTTTATGATAGGGTTGGCCCACACGTCCGTGCTGACGAGGCAGCTTAAACCAACACATTTTGTTTGACCATTGACACGAGAGACCCACATCTGACCTTCTATCCTGTTATTCCCCCTCAAATCATTATTTTTCCTGAACATTACTTCAAACAGTATTGATGTGTGTTTGTCGGTGGCGCCGGTGATGAGTGAGTTGGCCGCCGCTCTGCCGGATGGGTCAGACGCCGTGCTGGCCTCCGCACGGGTTGGCAGGCTAGCCGGAGCGTGACTCACGAGCGAGCAAGCCGTCGTGCTCGCCTTCGCTCGAGCCAGATGGCTGGCCTGAGCGCGGAGCGCGTGAGCAGGCGTCGTGCCGCCGTGCCAATATAGCTAGAAAACCTTGTAGACAAGCACCTGGACAGAGCTATCTTGGCTAGCTAGCGGCCGCGAGCGTCGGACAGAGCTAGCATCCGGGCTGCCACAAGATGGGATCCGCATCGCCGGTGGTTTTGACCTCGCCTTCTGCCGGCAGCGGTAGCTGTGTCCCATGGCAGAGGATGACTAGGTGGATGGGCCGGAGGTAGGAGGTCACTCTGGGATTTTTGTGCAAACTGACATGTAGGTCCCACAAGTCATAACACCTAACTTCCTGGTCGGATAGAAGGCGTTGACTTAATGGGTGACATGGGTTGAAACGTGCCTATAACGCCACTTTGTAGAGTAGTCGTTTCTTGGTAGGGCTAGTTGGTAAGGGCATGTACAATGGTTGAATAGGTAGTATTATCTTAAGCAAGGTTTGAAAAAGTGGTAGGCGTAAGCGAGGCGATTTGGCCTTCGCCTAGTGCCTAGGCAGTGCCTAAGCGCCCTAGGCGCAGCCTAGGCGGTAATATAGTTTTTACTCGTAGTGTATTTATGATTAATATATGGGTGTTGATATTAGTTTAGGGCATATAAATAAGTTAATAACATCTATTGCCATTGGAATATAACCTGTTGGGCATATCAGTGCAGTATGTGGCATGATTTCTTGCTTGGATAGGCAATTCCTTGCTTTCCCTGCCTAGACCTCCATTTATGCCCTAGGCGAGGCGTTTGGCCATTCCCTAGCGCCTAGGCGTGCCTAAGTGCCTCCTAGGCACTGCCTTTTCCAACAGAGATCTTAAGTCTACCACGTATAGAAGTGGTAGTAGTTTCTTGGGATTATTAGTGGTTTCTTGTAAGGAACAATGTGCTACTAGCGACAAAAGGCGATTCTAGGTTGTGTTGTACTCCAACGAGTACTACTAGTGGTTGCGGGAGTGTATACCTCGTTTTGTGGGTTCGATCCCGCCGAATGCATGGCGGCCTTTTTGTGCAGTTCAACTGAATGGAGCATCCCTGGCGTGCAGACTGATTAAGTGTCAGATGAATATACGCGTCAACCAACTTGCCTGGAATCTTTAGACTCCATGCCATACAGTTCGCTACCATATCTGACGATAACCAAAAGCCACAAGTTGGGACCAAAGACTGGACTGTGTTTTTTTAGGCTATGCGCCAAGCAATATTTTTGGCGTTCACTCTCCTAATACTTGGAGTTTGACAACTGGTTGATGCCGGTTGATACTCGAATGAATATAGGCACTTCTTGTCAACATCGATGCTTGTCTGAGTGAACTTTGGAGTACAAAGCAGCGGCATAAGTATCTGTCCATCTGATCTTTTTGTGCAGTTCTACTGAAATCACCCAATGCAATGATTTGCCTGTGAGTTCAGGCTCCAAGCTACTCCTTTATAAAATCGGCAAACAGTAGCACAATACCAAATTACCAATACCTGACAAGCACAATAATCAGGATAAAGACCAGTACCAACCTGTGTGAGGTAGCATATCAATTACTATTTCCTTTGACTAGAAGCCGAGATAAGTGTTTCGACTGATAGCAAAGGAAGAAAGCAGGCCCAAATTAGCGACTGGCAGGAAAGGACGGAAGTTGTCGAGGCAATGAAGCACCCAAAGTTTTTGTGCAGTTCCACCAAAATCGAGCATCCCTGTTGGCACATATATTGAGAGAGTGAGATTACTGTAATAGTGGGACTAGTTGATGAAACATACACTAACAAATAGAAGCACCCTCATTATATTAATTGGTAAAGTTAGCGACATAGTAATCTTGCTTAAACAGAGGTATTAGTTTATTTAATCAGTGCCAATTAGCTCAGCACTCAAAGCATTGCCGTGTATCATAGGTTGCAAAACTTTAACGTGCAAAGATAAAGGAGTTTCTCATGACTATAGCACGATACAAATAGAGATGACAGCAAACAAATATGGATGAAGGCCTTAGGCCCGTACCAACCTGAGGAAAAAAGCTTATTCATGTAGTCCCATAAGAGATGATAAAGCACTTACTGGAATCACTCAATAGTATATATTTTTGTGCACTTCAAATGTATGGTTGAAATCACTCTTGTTTACCAGTGCTGAGATTATATCGAAAGATTATCAAGAACTTCCAGCAGAGTTAAAGCACTGGCTGGGATACAGTTCATTGTATGGTCTTGTGTAGTTTCACTAAATTGTATGATTGGCACAACATGATCCCTGTTTGCACAAGTAGGAACAAGGTGAAACATTCATTAGCTTAGTGAGAAAGGATAGAAAGACATTAGCATATTACTTTAACAGTAGCATCAAATTCATGACGGACAATACGCAAAACATTGCCTCATTGAGCCAATGGCAATAAATTGACATGCAAAACAATAGCACTATTATGTCATGACACGAATAATATTCCCTCCCTGCTCCACCACATGATTCACCTCCATAGAAAAACATACAGAACATGATTCAGCATAGGGTGCTACTAAAGATTTGTTTAACTCCGACAGGAAAATTAGGCAGCAATAAATTAGTGGTACTTAAGTATTCCTAATTAATTAAGTGAGACAACAGAAGTGGAAGGGCTCCCTGGAGGGTCATCTCACATATAAGGTAGTCGTTGTCGGAGCCCTTGAATGGTCTCGACTGAGGCCTCTGCCTTTAGCAAGATCACCTTGGCACTGTTTATTCTTCTTCTTCTTCCTCTTCATGCTCTGTTTCTCATTCTCCTCACCAGTTGGTGAAACCAAGTACATGATTGGCCTTCTATTTCATAATTGGTTTTGTCAGTGAGGGAGTACAAGTGTATTAGTAAAAAATAGCATTATTTTCTCATGGCAGTCGCAAAATAGATATGAACACATGCATTAAATATCATTCTTACCTAAAGGAAGGTTATGGTGCCAATACAGATGATGAGGATTGGAACACAGATCTCCCTTTGTGCAGTTCCACCGAAATGAACCAATTGTTCCATTCTGACATTCCAGTTAAACAACACAAAATTCACTTCTTTTAAGAAGTGTTTTGTGCAGTGCACCAAAAGGTCACAACAGCAACCAGGTGAAATGGATATCCCTGTTTGCACGAAAAGCTACAGAGGAAGCAGCCAGAGTCTCAAACAATTGCAGGCAAAAACATTTGGCTAAACTTGTCATGGCTTATAACAGCGCCATGGCTTCATTTTACCAAGGGCATTAGATTAAGAACCGCCAAATATTTCCTATAAGGGCATGGGACAGTGGGTGCACCAGCAGTCCAGCACCATGTACCTAAACAGGGGCATAAAGTGGTGATTCATAGTTTGTTGCCCCGAGAAACAAACATCCAAGAAACATATATGGGTTGGTCCCATTCTTGTTCACTCTAGCCACCTACTCCTATGTGTGGATAGCAAATCTAGTCCTAGTCATACCACTGTGTAAAACGTTACCCCTATATTTCCCTTTTCGACCAAGAGACTGGTTGGATGACCAGTCTGTACTACTTTCACCCCCTTTCCTTCCTGTTTGTACCAAGTCCGATGTACATACTAAATTCCCCCACCCCCACTTTATTTCTTGTTTGAACCAAGTACAAGATTTGACACCATGAAGTAGCTTTACCTCTAACAATAGAAAAAAAGGTGACATTGGACCATCCAATCGAGAGGGGCTGAGAGGTAGAAAATGACCCACATGCAGCAACGTAGCAAGCTGGGGAAGTAGAGATATGGCGGTTTTGAAGGAAGATATACCTGAAGGTCGTCGGGATGTGGATAGGTGGGCGACGGGAGGTCGAATCCGCCCACACTAAGGCAACAACGAAGGGATCGGAGGACCTCCCGCGCCGGCGCTCGGCCAGAGATAATGGTGTGGCCGGCAGTGGGTCTCCTCCCTCGTTGTCGACGACGTCCTAAACGCTGCCCCTCCTCCCCTTCACCAGTGAAGGGGATACGTCCGGATCTGTAACCAGCGGTGAGGAAAGAAAGACAGTGTTTTTTGAAGGGAGAAAGACAGTGTTACCACCGCTATCTTGTTTAGATCTGGAGAGGATGAGAGTGTGTGAATAGAGCAACCCTAGCAAGCAAGCGCGGAGGCTCCGTCCTATATATACGTAGTGGGGTAGTTTTTCCTTTTTCACTCCATCAAAACAATCAATTAAAATTGTGTACTACTACGTCCAGGTCGCTGGTTTTTTAGTTGTTGATTGTTTTTTGATATAGCCACATGCTTATTGCAAGTGGTGTTACGGTGTGCCAGGTCGCACTTTGTATCATTCAAGTCTGGTACAAGTCCCTCCATTAAATGAACAACCACCCCCTCGTAAAAATTGTGAACAAGCCCACGACTAAAATTATAGGAAATGTGGGTTGCCACAACATGCATTATTATTTATATTTTCTACTCCCTCCGTTCCTAAATATAAGTCTTTTTTATTAGCCACACCTAAGACAAGAATTCTTTTATTAGCAATTAACCCCACATGTCATAGTCACAAAAAGTGTGGCAAGATTCCCTTAGGCAAGCCAAAGTGTGTCTAACAATTTGAGCAACTCAAGTTAGGCAAGTGTGGTAAGTGTGGGAAAAATAATGTGGCAACATAAGACAAACATAGTCACAATCCAAACAGCCACGTAATTTTTTATGACATGCCTGAACATTTGGTTAGTTAAATTTATAGTCAAAAATTGGCAAGGTGAATCAAATCAACACATGCAAGTATCAAAAGGAAAGTCACGGCATGCATGCATGTGCTGTACTCCCTCCGTTTCCAAATATAAGTCTTTTTAGAGATTGCAACAAGTGACTACATACGAAGCAAAATGAGTGAATCTACACCCTAAAATATGTCTACATACATCTATATGTTGTAGTCCATTTGAAATGTCTAAAAAGACTTATATCGAGTGCAGTGCTTTGATGTATTGCTTAATTAATGCATTGGTAAACGCAAATTATTGAAATAGAATGCAGTGCTTTGATGTGTCGTGTCAACTCGTACAAGACCGAGAAGTTTGATTACTACAACGCCCTCTCCCTCGCGGGCTGAGCTCCGGTGCCTTAACTGCACCTGCCTTTGGCTGCATGACAGGTGGGCAACCCACCTGTTGGGCCCACCTGTCATAGATGCAAAGGCGGGAGCAGTAAATCAATGAAGTTGCGTCCCTCCCTCGCGCATGAGCGTGGTGGCTGGCAGGACTAGTAGAAGCTTTCGCTACACGCTATCCCTCCCGCACGAGGTGGACTGACATGCAGCAGTGGATTTGATACTGTAGAAGTAGTAGTAACATCATTGTTCGTCTTCTCGAAGAGGCGAAGAGCCAAGTGCAACCCGAACGTGGCAGTTGTGAACGCTCGCGTGGTAGTCTTTGTGTAGGGGTGGGGCATGGTGCGGTGCCTTGGAGCACGCATATAGCAAGGCTCTTGCATAAGACAAAATTGCTATTTGAGCCCACTATTGTAGTACTAGTACTTGCTAGTATAGCCCTGTAAACCGGAAAGGAGTATTTGCCTTTCTAGAGATTTCAACAAGTGACTAGACTACACCGCGTGTAGTACTCCCTCCCTTCCGGTTTATAGGGCTCAAATCTCAAATCTCATCAACCAAGGCATTTTGTGATTGGAGGAATGTATCTCGTACTTTACAAAACTACCCTAATTAAACTCTTGCATTAATTACGTAGTTCTCTCGTTTTCCTCTCCGCCTTGGTCGCGGTGAACAATATTGAGCACTCCTATATGACTAGCCGCTCTATCTACATGCAGGACATCAAAGCATCCAGGCCCGCGTGCTATCCACCAAATCACAGTGAGGTGCTACAGTCGAGACTCACTGGTCAACCCGGTGTGGCTGTCATGACCCGTCATATCACAAAACCCACACCTTTGACAGCAGTGGTAAATTGGCCTCAAGTTGGACTGGACGAAGCAACCATCGTTTCACTGGAACGCTCGTTGAAGCCCTTTCTCCCCTTTCTTGAAGAAAACCTCACTCCAGGTTACTCACTTCTGCCATTTTTCTTCTGTACCGATGAAGGAAAGGTGGGCGAATCACATTATATTGCTATATTTTCATTCCAAGAATCTTCTTTTTGCGAAGCACCGACCGATTCTCACAGCCTATTCTTTTCCCGGTTTCATTGTGATTGTGGTTTCATTTCGATTGCTTTTTGTTTGTCAGTTCATTGATGGATCCTGGAGCACTAGGCAAAGAGTTGCCGGCGGACAACCCACTGGAGACAGCGATCTCCAGGAAGCGAACACCGACCAACAAGTTGACCATGTTGGTGGGCCAACCCATGGAGACGAAGAACTCCAAGAAACCAACACTAGCCAAAGAGTTGACGATGTTGGCGGACAAACTCCTCAAAGAAAGTTGGAAGAACAGCAAAGGCCCCACCGTGCCTACCCCAGAAACTCTAATGGCCACATATGCGAGGCTCAAGGCCGAGTTTGAGGAGATAGTCGCCATTGAGAAGCAGTATTCCCCTGGCAAGGTGATGGCCCCATCGAGGATGAGGAGATGGCCCCCGGAGGGATGGGATCCCCCGGTGAGCTACACAAAGTAAAAAATAATGTCTTACCATAGTTGTGGTTTTTGATTATTTGCAATGTGCTTGCTAATATGTTAGGGTTGTGTAGGTGCTGGTGGACGTTCTTGATGATTCCGATGTCGCGGCCCGTCCTGTGGACAATGCCCTAGAGATCGTTTTCGATGTCGCGGTCCGTCATGTTGGCATTGCACCGGAGATCGATTGCGATGCTACTGTCTATCCTGTGGACATTGCCCCAGAGATTGATTCCAATGTCGCGATCAGTCCTGTGGACATCACCCCAGAGATCGATTCCCATGCCGCTGTTCATGTTGTGGTCATTGCCTGAGAGATCGATGACAAGAAATAGTTGGTCGCGGTAATCCTTCAGGGTAGTTTGCATTGCCTTATGTTTAATTACCAGAACGATGTGTGTTATCAAACCATCTTAGGGCTAGTGCACTGTCTTGTGTAGGCGGTACTTGCTAGTTTTGTTTGATAGTGAATCATGCAAACCCTCTCCGAGTTATGGAAACAGATGTATCCTCACCAGCTTTTGATGTAATATATGGCATGCTTAGATGTAAGGTTGAACTGTTTATCATATCAGCAGGGCTTGTTTGATGATTCTTGGTGTTAGTAGGCTAGCTACTACGCGAGCTATAGTACTTGCAAAACACTCACTGAAGAGAAACATTGGGGTTGATGAGCTCGTGGTACGCTTATACTTATCCATCATCGATTGGCCAATAGCCCAAGCTCCTAAAATTGTAGGCTTAGTCGACACGGATACATGCAGGCCTCATTTCGTTCATAGGGCAGGAAAATCGTAGCAAAAGTACAGAGACGTACACCACAAAATCATAGCAGTACAGAAATGTACTCCCTCCGTTCCAAAATAGATGACCTAGGCGGGCTAGTTTAGCCTAGTGGATTTCAGTGATATGACGTGGTACATTGCCGTCCAATCTTCAGCGGGTACAGTAAGTTTTCTTGAAGAAGCGGAATTCAACGAAGTCATGATGGTTCCTTCATCCAACCAACTTACAATGGGAAAGGTTAGGCCTGTGATACGACCGGGGTAGACCGGGATAATTTTGTGCATGGCAAGTGGACCAGGATGGTCGACGTCCCACATGTCGGCGAATGAAAGTATTCTTTCCGATATAGAGGACGAGCAACGAGTATTCATTGTTTATTTTTGATGAAATCTATTGTCTCCACTATTACGAAGGAGGAGTGTGAAACACGGCAGCCCAATGAACTTGGCATGTGCACCACTCCCTCCTTCCTCATGTAATACTACCATACTGTTGACTATAAGGTTGGCTATAAGGTTACAACTTTTTCTCACTTTCTCTCTATCTATTTCCTCTCAAATGTTTTTTACCTTTCTTATTTTAGACACAATTGTTTTTTATGCCTCTTTTTTAGAATTAGTTTTTTTATACCTAGGAGCATGTGTAGAGACGGGCTCTTGCAGAGCCTACTCCTTGACTTTGTCAATGCCTCTCTCTCCTCCACATAAGCGGGCTTATAGCCCAGTATTTTACTGGACTACTTGCTATGCATGCATGCGGCGGGCAGCTGGCATCTGAGGGGGGAGCGCGCGGGGGGAGGTGGGGGGGTTATAGTGGGCCAGGGCGGTCAGAAGCGGGCTTGGAAGCGGTCCGGACTCCTGCATGGCCCACCTCACATTATCACCATATATTTCTCAGAGTCCGTGCGCAGCGGGCGGGCGATCTCTTCTCCCTCCCTTGTCTCTCTCTTCTCAGCCGACGCCCGTCGAGCGATTAGATTTTGGCTATCAACGGTTTATTCAATTGTAGTCCCACATGTCAGTGAAATTGCAAGACAACGCATGTCCCCTCTGGTGAGCGGCGTGCGAGCCGGACTGTCGGGGGTGCGACACGTACGAGTTGTAAGTGTGCTGCCTTTTCCTTTAGAACTTGCAAAGCGTAACATTTTCGTGCGATCGATCGATAGAAATCCAGAACAAAATGACGAGGGTGGTGCTTTCCCGCATGTTAGGCGGGCTAGTTTGAGTGATATGACGTGCTACAGTGTCGTCCACTTGCTCCATTTTTATGTAAGCAAGAGTTTACACTCTTACGTGGGAGGAGTGCGAAACACGGCGGATCTGATTTTGATCGAGGGATAACTATTCCCTGCCAAACAATGGAGCACTATTAGCGATTATAGCATGATAGTTAGGGCATCTCTAGCACTCGCCCACAAATTTACATCGGCATTTGTCCGAGGACACTGATGGATGCCATCCGATGCTGCCCGCATACCTTTCGACAACTATATGAACTAACCAGACGAAATTCGTGCAAACAAAGCAAATTTCAAATTAACCGGATGAAATTCATTACTTTGAAAACTTTTCCTACAAACTGGACGAAATTCATTACATATTTCGCACAAACCGTACTAAAACCTACTGTCAACCTAATCTAAACAATTGCTGGCACCCGACTGATACGTCTCCAACATATCTATAATTTTTGATTGCTCCATGCTACTTTATCTACTGTTTTAGGCAATATTGGGCTTTATTATCCACTTTTATATTATTTTTTGGACTAACCTATTAACCGGAGGCCCAGCCCATATTTGTTGTTTTATGCCTATTTCAGTGTTTCGAGGAAAAGGAATATCAGACGGAGTCAAAAAGGAACGAAATCAACTGGAGAAGTTATTTTTGGAAGGAAAGCCACCCGATGGACTTGGAGTGGACGTCATGAGATATGGGTGGTGCTCACGAGGGTGGGGGCACCCCCCTGGGCGCGCCCCCCTGCCTCGTGGGGCCCCCATAGGTCCACCGACGTACCCCCTGCACCCATATATACTCTTGTACCTTAAACTTCCAGAATAGAAGATAGATCGGGAGTTCCGCCGCCGCAAGCCTCTGTAGCCACCAAAAACTAATCGGGACCCTGTTCCGGCACCCTGCCGGAGGGGGATCCCATCACCGGAGGCCATCTTCATCATGCAGGCACTATCCATGACGACGAGGGAGTAGTTCACCCTCGGGGCTGAGGGTATGTACCAGTATCTATGTGTTTGATCTCTCTCTCTATCTCTCGTGTTCTCTCTCGTGTTCCTCTATGGCACGATCTTGATGTATCCCGAGCTTTGTTATTGTAGTTGGATCTTATGATGTTTCTCCCCCTCTACTCTCTTGTGATGAATTGAGTTTCCCCTTTGAAGTTATCTTATCGGATTGAGTCTTTATGAGAACACTTGATGTATGTCTTGCCGTGATTACCTGTGGTGACAATGCGATATCATGTGCCACTTGGTGTATGTTTTGGTGACCAACTTGCGGGTTCCACCCCTGAACCTATGCATAGGGGTTGGCACACGTTCTTGACTCTCCGGTAGTAGCTTTGGGGCACTCTTTGAAGTACTTTTGTGTTGGTTGTATGAATCTGAGATTGTGTGACACATATCGTATAATCATGCCCATGGATACTTGAGGTGACAATGGAGTATCTAGGTGACATTAGGGTTTTGGTTGATTTGTGTCTTAAGGTGTTATTCTAGTATGAACTCTATGATGGATTGAGCGGAAAGAATAGCTTTATGTTATTTTACTACGAACTCTTGAATAGATAGAACAGAAAGAATAACTTTGAGGTGGTTTCATACCCTACCATAATCTCTACGTTTGTTCTCCGCTATTAGTGGCTTTGGAGTGACTCTTTGTTGCATGTTGAGGGCTTGTTATATGATCTATCTATGCTATTATTGTTGACAGAACTTGCACTAGTGAAAGTATGAACCCTAGGCCTTGTTTCCTATCATTGCAATACCGTTTACGCTCACTTTATCATTAGTTACCTTGCTTTTTTTATTATTTCAGATTACAAAAACCCATATCTACTATCTATTTTGCACTTGTATCACCATCTCTTCGGCGAACTAGTGCACCTATACAATTTACCATTGTATTGGGCATGTTGGGGACACAAGAGACTCTTTGTTATTTGGTTGCAGGGTTGCTTGAGAGAGACCATCTTCATCCTACGCCTCCTACGGATTAATAAACCTTAGGTCATCCACTTGAGGGAAATTTGCTACTGTCCTACAAACCTGTGCACTTGCAGGCCCAACAACGTCTACAAGAAGAAGGTTGTGTAGTAGACACCAAGCTCTTTTCTGGCGCCGTTGCCGGGGAGGCTAGGTAAAGGGTACTCACACTCCGTCACTAAGCTCTTTTCTGGCGCCGTTGCCTGGGAGGTTAGCGCTTGAAGGTATATCTTTATATCTTGCAATCGAATCTTTTTGTTTCTTGTTTTAGCACTAGTTTAGTTTATAAAAGAAAATTACAAAAAAAATGGAGATAAGTTTGTCTCATACACTTCACCTTTTTAATATCTTTCGTAAGTATGATGGAAAGGATAATTGTGCTCAAGTGCTAGAAGAAGAAATCTCTAAATTGTTTGGCACTAAATCTTTGAATGATGAGCATGATTGCAATGTTGTTAGTACGAATTCTTTGAATATCCATGATGCTAATGATGATTGCACTATTTATGATGGAAATGCCTCCTATAAGCATGTCCATTTTTGTGGAGTGCATTGGGCTTGCAAGGACACACCAAATAGAGAAGATAGATATTGCAAGAGGCATAAGTACTTAGAAACCAAATTGTTGCAAGAAGAGCTAGATGAATGTGCTGAAAGATTCAATATTTTCTGCGCTCCTTGTGAACTTTGCAATGAACATGGTAATTTAAAGCTCCAATGCTATTTGTTTCATGATCAAGTCATGTCCAAATATTGTGATAATTTGATTACCCTTGAACATCATAAAAAGCTTAGCCTTCTTTTGGGTTATGAAGAAATGAAACGTATAACTAAGGGTATTCCAAAATTTAATCTTGACAAAATTCTTGATTTTGATCTAGAGAAAATTTATATGTATTGTGTGGAGAATTGCATTGAAAATCCTTATATTACTAATTACCTAAAGAAAAGAAAGCAAATGGAAGATGATGAGAATACTAATGAAAGGGAAGAGGCTTCCCAATCTCCTCCTATTATTTCTTATGATGAATCAGGTGACGAGGAGGAGATTTCTATTCAACCAATCTCATCAATAAGGAGCTCAAAAAAGAAGGTTGAACCTACACATAATGTGAAGAAGAAAAAGAAAAGAAGGAGCAACAAAGGTAGAAAGGTATCCCTCCCAAATGATGTTGCTCCTACTACTCATTGTGAAGATGATAATTGCTTTACTATTGGTGCTATCCATATTTTTAATGATGAGAGTGATTATGCTCATGATATGAAAGAGCCAAAGCTTGGGGAAGCTATGTTTGATGAGGATGAAATATTTGAGAATTTATTTGCTGAAATTAATGATTGTCCCAATCTTGGGGATGCTATGTTTAATGAAGATGATATTTTTAGCACCCCAAGTTTTGATATGCAAAGTTGTTATGATGATAGCATGCCTCCTACCTATGATGATTATATTGATGAACGTGAGTTCGGAAGAGTGTCAACTTTAGGAAGTAGTGATCCCACTATTTTGGAGGATGTTGAATTTTATTGTGATGAATATGAAAGTGGATTTGGAAGAGTGTCAACTTTATTTAGTGATTCCACTATCTTGGGAGAGGTTTCAATCGATTATGATGAGAACGAAGTTGCTACTTATGATGATTATTGTGATGAAACTTATGCTATAAAAAGTAGTGATAATTATATTTACAAATATTGTTAGGATTATGATTACCCTTTTTATGAACATTACTCTTTTAATGTGGAAACAATTTTTAGTGTTCAAGTCTCTCATGATACTCCCACTACTATTCATGAGAAGAACTTTGCTTATGTGGAGAGTAGTAAATTTTCTATGCTTGTAGATCATGAAAAGAATGCTTTAGGTGCTGGTTATATTGTTGAATTCATTCATTATGCTACTGAAAATTATTATGAGGGAGGAACATATGCTTGTAGGAATTGCAATAATGTCGAGTTTCCTCTCTATGTGCTTAAATTCTTGAAGCTATGCCTTTTGTGCCATCCTATGCTAGTTGATTATTCTTCCCATAAGTTGTTTTCTCACAAAATCCCTATGCATAGGAAGTTGGTTAGAATTAAATGTGCTAGTCATATGCTTCATGATGATCTCTTTATGTTTCAATTCCTATCTTTTCTGTGAGCATCATTGTCATCATCATGCCTAGCTAGAAAGGCATTAAAGAAAAGCGCTTGTTGGGAGACAACTCAATATTTATCCTTACTGTTTTTCTGTGTCCACATGATTATGCTACTGTAGTAATCATGTTTTATAGCTTTTGTTTCAATAAAGTGCCAAGTAGAACCTTTGGAAAGACTTGGGTGAAGTTTATATGATCTTGCTGTGAAAAAACAGAAACATTAGTGCTCACGAGATTAGCTTCCATTTTTACTGGAGAGTGCTTTTAGGTTGATTATTTTTTCAGATGATTAATAGACAAATTACTCAGGTCCAGCAATTTATTTCATAATTTTTGGGGTTCCAGAAGTATACGTTTGATACATATTACTACAGACTGTTCTGTTTTTGACAGATTCTGTTTTCTATGTGTTGTTTGCTTATTTTGATGCATCTATGGCTAGTATTAAGTGGTATGAACCATAGAGTTGTTAGAATACAGTAGATATTACACCAATATGAATTTAGAATGAGTTCATTACAGTACCTAAGTGGTGGTTTTATTTTCTTATACTAACGGAGCTTACGAGTTTTGTTTTGAGTTTTGTGTGGTTGAAGTTTTCAAGTTTTGGGTAAGGACTCGATGGACTATGGAATAAGGAGTGGAAAGAGCCTAAGCTTGAGGATTCCCAAGGCACCCCAAGTTAATATTCAAGGAAAAACAAGCAACTAAGCTTGGGGATGCCCCGGAAGGCATCCCCTCTTTCGTCTTCGTTCATCGGTAACTTTACTTGAAGCTATATTTTTATTCACCACATGATATGTGTTTTGCTTGGAGAATCATTTTATCTTGTTATTTTTTGCTTGCTGTTAGTTAGAATAATGTTTTTCATCTTTAGTTTCAATAAAAAAAGTCAAGGATAGCCTTTGCCATGCTTATTTTGCTAGTTTGCATGTTGCTGTTTGAAAACAGAAAGTTTACCGCTGTTGCAAAAATTCCCTAGAAAAGTCCGAGCATGGTATAACGTTGAACCTTTTTGCATATTAAGCTCCGATAAATTTATTACAGTGGGAATTTTAGTTCATAATTTTTGGAGTCATGGAAGTATTGTTACTCTTGCATTCTTTACAGACTGTACTGTTTTGACAGATTGCTGTTATGGTTGCATTGTTTGCATTTGTTTGCTTGTTTAATGATTCTATTTGAAGATAGGAGTATTAAATATGCAGAGGCATTTAATATTCAATGTTGAATAATAATTTTAGTAATTTGCTACAGTAGAAAATGATAAGGTTTTGCATTAGTTTATACTACCCTATCTCACGAGTTCTTATTGAGTTTGTTGTGAATGAAGCTTTTGATAAAAATAGAAACCATGATATGAGAGGAATTAAGGAGACACAGAAGCTCAAGCTTGGGGATGCTCAATGCATCCCAAGATAATATTTCAAGAAGTCTCAAGCATCTAAGCTTGGGGATGCCCCGGTAGGCATCCCACCTTTCTTCTTCAACAACTATCGGTTAGTATCGGTTGAGCCTAAGTTTTTGCTTCTTCACATGAGTTGTGCTATCCTTGCAATGTAGTTTTCTTTAGCTTTGCTTGCTGTTTGAATAAAGTATCAAGATCTGAAATTATTAAATGAGAGAGAGTCTTCACATAGTTGCATAATTATTTAGCTACTCATTGATCTCCACTTATATCTTTCGGAGTAGTTTGTTGTTGCTCTAGTGCCTCACTTATATCTTTTAGAGCATGGTGGTAGTTTTATTTTGGGAAATAGTTGAACTCTCATGCTTCACTTAGATTATTTTGAGAGTCGTTAACAGCATGGTAATTTGCTTAATGTTAATATATTTGGTATTCAAGATATGTGAAACTTTCTTTTGAGTGAATTGAATACTAAGATAAGTTTGATGCTTGATAATTGTTTTGAGATATGGAGGTGATAATATCAAAGTCATGCTAGTTGGGTTATTGTGAATTTGAGAAATGCTTGTGTTGAAGTTTGCAAGTCCCGTAGCATGCACGTATGGTTAATGTTGTGTAACAAATTTGAAACATGAAGTGTACCTGGCTTGTGCATCCTTATGAGTGGCGGTCGGGGACGAGCGATGGTCTTTTCCTACCAATCTATCCCCCTAGGAGCATGCGCGTAGTACTTGATTTTTGATGACTTCTAAATTTTTGCAATAAGTATATGAGTTCTTTTGACTAATGTTGAGTCCATGGATTATACGCACTCTCACCTTTCCGCCTTTGCTAGCCTCTTCGGTACCGTGCATTGCCCTTTCTCACCTTGAGAGTTGGTGCAAACTTCGCCGGTATATCCAAACCCCGTGATACGATACGCTCTATCACACATAAACCTCCTTATATCTTCCTCAAAACAGCCACCATACCTACCTATTATGGCATTTCCATAGCCATTCCGAGATATATTGCCATGCAACTTCCATCATCATCATCATGACATACATTACTTTTGTCATATTGCCATTGCATGATCATGTAGTTGACATCGTATTTGTGGCAAAGCAACCATGCATTATTTTTCATGCATGTCACTCTTGATTCATTGCACCATCCCGGTACACCACCGGAGGCACTCATATAGAGTCATATCTTGTTCTAAGTTTCGAGTTGTAATCCTTGTGTTGTAATCAATAGAAGTGTGATGATCATCATTATTAGAGCATTGCCCAAATAAAAAAAGAGAAAGGCCAAAAATTAAAAAAAAGAAAGGCCCAAAAAAAGAAAATAAAAAGGGCAATGCTACTATCTCTTTTTCCACACTTGTGCTTCAAAGTAGCACCTTGTTCTTCATGTAGTGAGTCTCATATATTGTGCTTCAAAGTAGCATCTTGTTCTTCATGTAGTGAGTCTCATAAGTTGTTTTTTTATACTAGTGGGAATTTTTCATTATAGAACTTGGCTTGTATATTCCTATGATGGGCTTCCTCAAATGCCCTAGGTCTTCATGAGCAAGCAAGTTGGATGCACACCCACTAGTTTTCTTTTGTTGAGCATTCATAGCTCTAGTGCATCCGTTGCATGGCAATCCCTACTCCTCATGTTGACATCAATTGATGGGCATCTCCATAGCCCGTTGATTATCCTCGTCAATGTGAGACTTTCTCCTTTTTTGTCTTCTCCACACAATCCCCATCATCATATTCTATTCCACCCATAGTGCTATATCCATGGCTCACGCTCATGTATTGCGTGAAGGTTGAAAAAGTTTGAGATTATTTAAGTATGAAACAATTGCTTGGCTTGTCATCGGGGGTATAGAAGTTGGGAACATCTTTGTGTGACGAAAATGAAGCATAGCCTAACTATATGATTTTGTAGGGATGAACTTTCTTTTGCCATGCTATTTTGAGAAGACATGATTGCTTTGATTAGTATGCTTGAAGTATTATTATTTTTTGTGTCAATATGAACTTTTGTCTTGAATCTTTCGGATCTGAATATTCATATCACAATCAAGAAGATTTACATTGAAATTATGCCAAAGTATCACTCCACATCAAAAATTCTTTTTTATCATTTACCTACTCGAGGACGAGCAGGAATTAAGCTTGGGGATGCTTGATACGTCTCCAACATATCTATATTTTTTTATTGCTCCATGCTACTTTATCTACTGTTTTAGGTGGTATTGGGCTTTATTATCCACTTTTATATTATTTTTGGGACTAACCGATTAACCGGAGGCCCAGCCCAGATTTGCTATTTTATGCCTATTTCAGTGTTTCGTGGAAAAGGAATATCAGACGGAGTCAAAAAGGAACGAAATCAACTGGAGAAGTTATTTTTGGAAGGAAAGCCGCCCGATGGACTTGGAGTGCACGTCAAGAGATACGGGAGGTGCTCACGAGGGTGGGGGCGCGCCCCCCTGCCTCGTGGGGCCCCCGTAGCACCACCGATGTACCCCCTGCACCCATATATACTCTTGTACCCTAAAACTTCCAGAATAGAAGATAGATCGAGAGTTCCGCCGCCGCAAGCCTCTGTAGCCACCAAAAACCAATCGGGACCCTGTTCTGGCACCCTGCCGGAGGGGGATCCCATCATCGGAGGCCATCTTCATCATCCAGGCGCTATCCATGACGAGGAGGGAGAAGTTCACCCTCGGGGCTGAGGGTATGTACCAGTAGCTATGTGTTTGATCTCTCTCTCTCTCATGTTCCTCTATGGCACGATCTTGATGTATCCCGAGCTTTGCTATTGTAGTTGGATCTTATGATGTTTCTCCCCCTCTACTCTCTTGTGATGAATTGAGTTTCCCCTTTCAAGTTATCTTATCGGATTGAGCCTTTATGAGAACACTTGATGTATGTCTTGCCGTGATTATCTGTGGTGACAATGGGATATCATGTGCCACTTGATGTATGTTTTGGTGACCAACTTGCCGGTTCCACCCATGAACCTATGCATAGGGGTTGGCACACGTTCTTGACTCTTCGGTAGTAGCTTTGGGGCACTCTTTGAAGTACTTTTATGTTGGTTGGATGAATCTGAGATTGTGTGACACATATCGTATAATCATGCCCATGGATACTTGAGGTGACAATGGAGTATCTAGGTGACATTAGGGTTTTGGTTGATTTGTGTCTTAAGGTGTTATTCTAGTATGAACTCTATGATGGGTTGAGCGGAAAGAATAGCTTTATGTTATTTTACTACGAACTCTTGAATAGATAGAACAGAAAGGATAACTTTGCGGTGGTTTCGTACCCTACCATAATCTCTACGTTTGTTCTTTGCTATTAGTGGCTTTGGAGTGACTCTTTGTTGCATGTTGAGGGCTTGTTATATGATCTATCTATGTTATTATTGTTGAGAGAACTTGCACTAGTGAAAGTATGAACCCTAGGCCTTGTTTCCTATCATTGCAATACCGTTTACGCTCACTTTTATCATTAGTTACCTTGCTGTTTTTATTATTTCAGATTACAAAAACCCATATCTACTATCTATTTTGCACTTGTATCACCATCTCTTCGCCGAACTAGTGCACCTATACAATTTACCATTGTATTGGGTGTGTTGGGGACACAAGAGACTCTTTGTTATTTGGTTGCAGGGTTGCTTGAGAGAGACCATCTTCATCCTACGCCTCCTACGGATTGATAAACCTTAGGTCATCCACTTGAGGGAAATTTGCTACTGTCCTACAAACCTGTGCACTTGCAGGCCCAACAACATCTACAAGAAGAAGGTTGTGTAGTAGACACCACCGACCATCATGTCCGTCCATGAACCCGAGAAAGCCGGCCATTTCCTTTGTCTCCTCCTCATCCGCCTCGATAACCTCCTCCACTGGAGCACAAGGTTCTGAAGATTTCCGCCTCCACATCACCGTCAAGCGGCTAATCCGCCGCAGATGTTTACCCAACCAAGCTTGGCGTCGACTGAGTGGAGTAGTGGTGGCCTTCTTGGGACCAGAGCGGTGGCGACCTACCGCGTACTGCTCTTCCTCGCTGTCGGGTGCGCCCGTGCACGCGCGCCTGCTTCGTGGTCGTGGCGGCGGAGGCGGCCAGGGGGTGCCAGCGATCTCCTTCGTCTGCTCCTGCGACAGTACGTCGAAGAGCACTTTGGAGCGCGCCCGGAGCGGAGCCGCCGATGTCCTTCGTCTGCTCCTGCAACAGTACGTCCAAGAGAGCTTTGGAGCGCCAGGAGGCCATGGTTGGAGTGGTGCCGACAGAAGAAAGGGACCGGAGGAGAATGAGTGTGGGTCTTTGGCTATGGCTGGGAGCTGGGGCTCAAGTTAATATAGCGGGCGAATGGCAATGAGCCGCGACAGACGGATGGACGGCTGGCGCCGGAGTAGGTTCGTCGGGCATGAATGCGAATGCTGCTTTAGTGACTTAACTGCAGGTGCGTTGTGTTATTGACATGTGGGCCCAACGGGCATCTGGCCTGCATGTCAGTGACACACAACTGCACCTGCAGTTAAGTCCGGTGAATGCAGCATTGACGTTCTGGAGAGACGGTGACCATTTCAGGCGGGAAGCGCGCGCTAGCGATGGAAGGGGTTTCGGTAGGCCAGGGTGGTCAGACGCTGGCATGTTGGTAAAATGTGAACTCATGGATAACAAGCCTTTGAAGCATATGCGGCACGTATTGACAACCAGACGTCCATGCAATCTCTCTTGTCGCCAGCTAGCATTCGACGACCACCAATAGACACCACACAACCATGCATAACTTACGAATAATGGGCGAATCGATCAGACACACACTCGTGTGCAGTGGCACTATGATCGTTCGCTCATGATAGTACATACTCCGTACGATAGTACCCTCTCTAGCTAGGATATTTTATAGATTGTCGTTGTGATGGACGATATACATGAGCAAGGCGCTCCGGAGTATGACCGTTGGTGTTGAGCCAGGTGAATACATGCTCGGCGTTCGCGTAGGCCTCCATCAAACGTCTAAACAGTAATGTCAGGCAACGCCGGGCCGCGCAGGTGATGGGCTCGATGTTTGCGTTGCGTCATGAGCAGGACTTTGATTGAGAGGGAGACGTGCATGCATTAGCATGGTTTGACAACGTGAGCGTGAGTATCTGACGCAAAGTATGTCATTTTCATTTGGCTGACGAGTGTGCATTGCAGCGACGAGTCCATGGTTTGATTCCCCACTTACGCATAATTTTGGTTTTTATTTCTTTCTCCACTGACAGGTAGGCCCGCATAGATAGATAAAGAACACGAGCTGATGAGGCACATGCGGACTGTTTGACTGGTCAACCAGACAAATACGGAGCTATACGTTGAGCCAGTGACCGTATAATCACCATATCTCGTATACAATGATCAAAGTGAGCTATCAAGACAAGTTCGATGACCGCCAATGTATTTTACTCGCTAATAAATGATCAAGATTGAAGGGGAATCCAAATTTCCTTCGTCTTCTGTCTTGAGCTCTTGACAAACCAATGCACTATATGGTTGTCCGGCCACTCCACCCCAGAGCTCTCACCAAGCGTCGTTCATGTCGCCGCGCCGCACACTAACCAATAAGGAAGCGATGGCATCCCGCCGCGCCGAGTTGCTCGCCACCCATGACCGCACACAAAATGGTAGGGAAGCGATGTCATCCCGTCGTGCTGAGTTCATCGCCGCTCGCGACCTCACACCTATGTGGGCGGAATTTGAAGCTGCCAAGGCTGAATGGGCGGTAGAGCAAGAGGCAGCCAAAGCCGCACAAAGGGAGCGAAAAAGTCAGAAAGCACTCAAGAAAAGAGAGGCCCGCCGCTGCAAGAAAGAAGAGGACGCACGCGCTGCTGCGGAGAGGTCGGCGGAGATCCAAGCACGGTGGGGTGTCACCGACAAAGCTGGGAAGGAGAACGTCGGCGTCTGGCCAGCATGTGAGAAGTAGTAGTACTAGTAGTTAGTGTGTGTGTGACTCTGTCTGAGTACGAGCATGTAGCAGTAATACTAATTACTACTATAGTTTTTAGAGCAAATTACCAGTACATTAGCCTAGACTTAATGGAAAAATTCCTATCCTATGCATCAAATGGCATCTCTTTCTCTATAGGAATTGAGATGCATGTCATCTCACTTCCTATGAATTTCATATCTATAATACCTAAATAGTTCATCCCCACTATCCTATTTCTCTTAACATGCAAGCTATCCACCTCATCACACATGTCCCACCCACCCGCTACAATTGTTTTACCCCACTATATCTTTGATTTTAAAGATTGTGTCCACGTCATATATTTTAAGTCACACCGATTCCATGTGTTCAATTGCTCAATGCGTTCCCAGTTCCACATCTTGCGTTTTTTAGGCTCCACATCTTGCGCATTGAAGCTGCTTGGGTCTCTTCTCAATTTTCTGACATGGGCTTTCCTACCCACAGTCTTCCTACATGGGCTCTATAGCGAAGCCTCTTTGGTCTTTGTTTCCGATTACTGAACAAAAAATAAATCTCCAAATTAACTCTCCGTCTCTCCCACGTCTCAAACAAAGAAGACGTCTATCTCTTCTTCTTCTACGCCGGTTCATGTTTGTCTTCTCCATCCAATAATTGTACGAGTAACGGATGAAGTTATTCTCCCCTTTAAGCACCCGTCATCCATTGTAGACGAGGAGGCGGAGGGCCGATGCTTCTAGAACCAATCGAACGTCAGCCAGAGACGCAACCTCCACCGCGCAACCACAACCTGTGTCATCGACCTTCTCCTACCTGGTTATGTTCGGCAACTACCTACGCTGACGTTCTTGCATTCGCCATCTCTCAATCCATCGAGGACTTCACCACATGGTATGTTCCTCTCTCACACCTCACTTCCTCACCCGCTATACCTCGGCATCTCCCGCTGGCTCGATCTGACCTCTCCCATCACGGGGTCTGTGTGTGTAGCCGTGTAGGTACAAAGAAAACCAGTAGGACACGAAGCAACATGTGGGGTCTGGGATGCCGTCGTCGCACCCAAACGGTATCGCCATGTTCCCGTCGCCGTCCATCTACAGGAAGAGTTCACCTGCTTCCTCTTCACTAATGTCATCTTCTACATGAAGAAAAATACGTTAGAGAATGAACTACAAGCGCCCTAAATAACCTACTGAACCTTATGATTACATGTAGGAAAATGGATGTGTCTCGGGCCATGGTGGCTATATTGTTTGACTCTTAAGGTTCAGTTCTCTGATAAGCGATTTAGGGTTACCACGACACTCCTATATTTCCTGGATGGCACCAAGAACCTTGCCCGTCAACAGGTAAGTGAGGTAACCACTCCCTTATCGTAATCCCCGACTATCTCTCAAACTAAGCTTGCCATGCTATTTATTTTCTCATACAAGTTAGTGCTTAGAGAATTCTGTACTCCCGTTCTCTGTTAGCACCTCTCTCAAATCCTCACGCCATTTGATTTGTTTCTATTCCACTACGCTAAATTCCTATTCTTCATCCATTATTTTGCTACTTACCATGAGATTATCCTGTATGATTTGCTCATTTTTTTAAATAATTTTATTGGCCTCAAATGCCTTATATAATTACGTTTGTATGTGAATGAATATTTGTATTATTTGCCATCCTATGATATTACTATGACTTCTACAATTATGTAAATAGATGAATGAATATTTGTATTATTTGCAATCCTACAATACATGTTTTTCGATTGTTCTTCATCAGAGCATCTCCCCCTTGTAATCAAAGGCATCTCATATTCTTATCTTCCCCATGTCCTTCCGTGTCTCCCAAATTGTCTCTCATTATCATCGCAGACAAACTAGCAGCTCTACCTAAATATAAGAAGTTGCGCTCACGGAGGCTGCTGCTCTTCTCCTACATTGATGGGCAGTGGCTCCTTTTCTTGGTCACCTTGGCAGTCACCATGTTTCTTACAGGGGATGGTGTGAGTCTGTGGGATGTTCCATACATTTTCATTCTCTGTCCATGTTGGTCTGACAAGAGCGGTTTCTGAGATTTAAAATTTCCAATGTTGTGCCTCTTCCAGGCCTTGAAGATGAAGAGGTAAAGTTGCATCATACATCACTATGTATTGCTCCTTTATATTAAACCATATTCCAGTTTTAAATGTGCAGAACAAAAGAAAATTATTGTATTGAATATATTTATCTAATATTAACACACTCAGACAATTTTTTTCTTTGAAATTGTCAAACATGCTACCTTTTTTGGATTGTGTTACTCTTACAATTGTTTATGTATGAGTGATTGTTTAGTGCTATATTGTCTATAACCGTCATTTGTTTATGTCAGTTTTATAAATTTGTAACAACGTCAAGGTGTGCACCTTTATAGTTATCATCATGATATTTTAAGCTGGCTAAAATGAAGTTGTGGTTGTTTACGTCTCATTGTACTTTAGAGAGTTGTTCTTCTAGACTATCAGTAAATGTGATGTATGATTTCGTACAGCAGCGCAAACGTACATCTCAGCTGGCTACTCATGTCTTGATTGATCAAACGATGATTACGTTTCAAGTGTACTTTACCTGAACTGTAATACGACCATATTTAATTTTGATATCCACCATTTTTTTCATGTGGTTAAACTTGGCTACATAAATTTGAACATTCATTTACAGGTGAAAAAATGCCCCAATGCCCCATTTGAAGTCACTACAGGCGAACCAAGTGCACTAGAATCATTTCAATGCTCTTAGAAGCTAAAATCATTACTGAGGAGAGGAATCCCTGCACATTAATGATACGTATCTTTATGTCTGGGAAAACATGTTATTGTTCAACATTTTTAAATGTAAATATCAGTAACCCATTGGATATATAACATCAAAATTTCAAATGTAAATTTGTTTGTTCAACATTTCAAGCGATATTTCAATTTTCATCTAATGTATTATTTTCTTCATGGAAGGCAGAATGTTCCACAACAACGTGCGGGGTTTTATCTAGTTCCTATAAAATTCCTATCCTATGAACGAAAGGAGGCCTCTGTTGGAGTAACTACTGTAGTTCTCAATACTGTTGGTACAGTAGTTTTCTTCAAGAAGCAGAATTCAACAAAGTCATGATGGTTCCTTCGTCCGAGCAACTTCACAGTGGAAAGGTTGGGCCTGTGATTTGACGGCTCATTAGTCATTATTACTGCGGGGCGACGACCGGGGTAACTCTCCCTTGTAGTTCTGCGTGCATGGCAAGTGGACCAGGATGGTCAACATCCCACATGTTGGCGAATGGAAGTATTCTTTCCGATATCGAGGAGCAAGGAAACCGCGTGGTATAGTATCACTGCTGATTTATATTTATTTTTTATTTCTGATGAATGCTAGCATTTCAACTCTTACAACAGAGAGTGCCAAACACGGCACGTGCTGGATGTCCCACACGTCAGCGAAAGGAGTGGGACATGAACAACGTGGTAGAGCCCAGCACAAAAAAAACAGCGTGGTAAAGCGTCTCTACTTCTTCCACTCCTTCCACTTCTGGGTCGGAGACCACACGTAGTAGTACTAGTGGTATGAATGATACAAAGTGTGACCTAAAGAGAAAGACACGTCTAGTTGGAAGGTCTCGGGGCATACACGTAAACAAATATAAAAGCTAATATGTGCCTCCAATTATTATAGTAGTAGTAGAGTACTTAGGCACGTACTCCATAACATCACCGTGCATTGCATGTAAAACATTTAGTGGTACGTAGTAAGAGGCAAATGCCTATATGCCATGCATGTTCATACTATTTGTGCCTTTTGACTTCACTTACTGTGCTACATTACTCAGGTTTGTACGTCCACTCCTGGGTACATGTCCGTCTCGTAGTTCCAATCCCACGTGTTCTTCATATAGATGGAATGACCCTTTCATGACATGTACACCTTGATGCTAGATGTATCGCGTGTTGGCAAAAGGATGAACAAAGCTCACGTAAAAAAGAGAGTGGAAGAACATAGATTCTTGACGATCGGGAAGGAGCAAGGAACCTCGTGGTGGAGCGTCTGCACTCATAATATTTTATATTATTCAACGATATAAAATTAACCAATCATCTCCACAGTGGGCTGGAAGAATACGAAACACTTCAGCCCAGTGTAGTTACATCATAAACCAGCCCTCAAATCTATCTTAGTTCACACCTCATCCAAAAGTGCCGGTCTTCTATGATAGGAATGGGGTATTTGGAAAACATAGTTGCTACATTTTTGTCTTTAAGAGATAGTGGCGTGGGTTGGAGCATGCATCTATGGCGAGCAGAGGGAGTGAGACACAATGATTGTGCAAAAGAGATCAACATATAAATGCATGTATGGAGAGACATATATAGTGTGGGTGATAGGAAGCAAGACTGCGTGCGAGAAAGAGATGTTGACGGAGAAACTACAGATAGATACAGAGATGGAGATGCTAGCTAGAGGGACATCCGCTAGTTTGAGTGTTGGAGATGATCGCCGGGTGGTTCAGATGGTGAAATTATGTGTGTGAGAGAGAAATATAAAAAGAGGGCACTTAACTGCATGTAGAGAGAAACATATGTAGTGTGCGTGATAGGAAGCAAGAGTGAGGGCGAGAAAGAAGGTTGATGGAGAAACAGATAAATAGAAATATAAAGATGCTAGCTAGTGTGTGTTAGAGATAGGAGTCGAGTGGATCAGAAGGCTGAGTTATGTATGTGGGTGTGAGAGAGATATAGAGAGGGTGCATGTGAGTCAGAGAGAAATGAGATCCCGAGATACGGAGTTTTGTGTCTGCGAGAGAGAAAGATATTTCGCAACGAGAGTGATAGCTAGAGAGACATATGAGGGAAGGCAAGATTCTCTAGGGAGAGAGAGTGTGTGTGAGCGACATACAAGAGAACAGTGGAGAAATATGAGACCCTGGGAAACAGAATTAATGTCTAAACGGGATTACACTATATGTTGCGTGTGTGAAACACTTTATACATGTTTGAGAAGTAAAAAAACCGCATGAAACACACATTAATTGGAGACAGTTAGCGAGGAATGCATACATTGGATTTCAACATAAAGTGGTTTCAAATATTTGAAAATCCAAATTGATGGATACAGCCTTATGAATCTGAGATCATGCCATTTGTAAACCATATTTATGTATAAAGGATGTTGTGCTTTTGAAAGTATATATAAAAAATGATGTATATAGAATTTTATTCCAATCAAAAATGGATCCCGCCCGAAAAAAATAGAATACAAACGGGATTCGAATTGAGTTGGCATGGTAAACGTGCACTCTACAAAATTTGAACGAAGCGAGGAAAGTCGCAGTAACCGCCCGAAACCAAAATCTGCGAGATGGAAATTACTACTGCCTATCCCTGCCACACAAAGCTTATCTGCTTGATTTCTATAGGTTTCGATAGGGGTAGGTTTGTAATTTCACTCAAACGTGGCATAACCGCCTCTCACCCGGATTCATACACAGTGGGTGCCAAAACACAGTGTCTCCTCGGCCGAAATCGACTCCCTCCCCGATTCATACACGGTGGGCACCAAAAACAAACTCTCGTCGGCAAATATTCGGTATGTGAGATTACCGTTCTATCCCCAACCGACTAATATTGCTGTGATGTAGGAAATTTGAAACGGGGGCTAACTTTGTAAATTTCCTCGCATTTGAGACAAGCGCGCCCAGAAGACATGGTTCCCCCCTTCCTCTCTACCTCCAATTCCCCATTTGTACTCTGTGGGTGCCAAAACACCCTTTCCTCTCCACCCCAGCCTCCTCCGCCTGCCACCCCATCCACCGCCGTCCTCCTCCACCATGCCGGAGATGATACCCCGACGCCACCGTCCATTACAAGAGATCGACCTCTCTCATCCATGGCTTCGGATCGGGATCCTTGCATCCCGTCCTCTCGCTTCATCCCCGTCGTCGTCCACCTTGCCGGTGCCGCTCCTACGACCATCTCGTCCACCACCCTCGCCGCCACCGTCTACCCTCCTAGATCTGCTTCCATGCTGCCGACAGCCATCGCTACCACAACACCGTCAAATTCTCAGCAGATGCATACACGGCACCACACCAGAGGCGGTACTCTTTCCTATCTACTCAACTTATTTATCGCAGCAAGAAAATAGATCACCACTGCTTTACTCTGATTTCTTGTCCATCACTTACTTGCTAGTTGAAAGCAAACATTGGTTGCGAAGTTGCCTTTGTCCGGTTTGCACCTTCAGATCCGCCATGGCACGCTCAACACTATACTCCCAATGCTTATGGTTTTCCCCTTTTATATTCCACACTAGTTAAATCACAGTAGACTAAATTTCAAAATTGGGTTAGTCGATTTTCAAAAGCTCGCCGGAGTTCGCCGGTGCGAAGAAGGGGCTTGGGTGGGGACGGTGGTTGTGGGGGGGGCGGTGGTGGGGCCTCGCCGAACGAAGAAAACTCAATGCGGGTAGGGGAGGGGGTGGCGGAGGAACACATGCAGTGGGGGCCGGTGGTCCGGCTGGCGGCCCGTGCGGTGTTCTGTATGGTAAGAATCAGAGACGAGGAGGAAGAAGGGTTAGGAGACATAGGATTTTCATCCAACCGCCTGAAATGGTCGACTGACCCAAATGACAAAAGTCACCCGACTTGCATGCAGACATGCCTTTATATATAGTACCATCATCATATTTGCTTAGCACTGCTCCTGAATCCATCAAGCTAAACAACGTGCCACTCATAATTCCAAACTTGTTGCTCAAATATGAATCTGATATAATGCTGATATTACTAAAACAGATAACGTTTAATTGGTCAGCTAATGTTCCTACTTTACTTTCAAAAAGCACGTGCACCACATATAGAGAGACAACAGGGAGTTGCATTCTTAATGCGCTCTGGTTCATCATGTGTGGGCACTTCACAACAAAAAATTTATTATCCAAAATCTGCTTGCTCTTCTTTAGCATGTTCCTCTTATGTTCTTCTTTAATAAGTACTCTCTCCATTCCTAAATACAAGTCTTTGTATAGATTCCACCATGGACTACATATGGAGCAAAATGAGTGAATCTACACTCTAAAATGTATCTAGATACAACTGTATATGATCCATAGTGGAAATCTCTACAAAGACTTATATTTTGGAATGGAGGGAATATGATAGTAGTACAGTATGTTCCTTATAGTGAAGATGAGCAGGGACTTTTGCAGTGTAGAGGTCTATACGGTCGGTTGTGATGGACACTTTGAACTCTTTGGGCCTCTTTGATTCGTAGGATTTTGTAAACATAGGAATAGGATTTGTAGTGGCCTGCCCACTTGAATCCTATAAGAATAGCAAGGAAATGCAGGGAGCTGTGTCGCCTTCAAGAGTTACACTGATATTAATAGTATCGCACCTTCAGTTGAAGAGAGCTGGTATCCGAAGCCTTTCTAGCCGTACCGACAATACTAGCACATATATTCCAGCAAGTTTCACTTTGCTGATTTTACTCTAATACTTACGGTTTTCCTGTTATATCTACACTATGACCTGTGTAGCTGCTTTGTGTCGCACTAGCAGTAGTTCATTCTTGAAGCTAAACACTGCAATGACTTACAAAATTGGCACCAAGGCATTGAGTGCCATTCTAGATGCAATGAAACTCATACACTCCCCACCTGTTGACTCTTGTTCAGAATATGATCCTAATGACTCTTGTTCAAAATTGCCACATATAGAGAGACAACATGGAATTGCATTTCTTTGGGCGTTGTGATTCATCATGAGTGGGCAACCAACATTGTATGTAATGAAGCGGAACCTCAAGAATATGCTTCCTCTTTTGTTCTTTAACATGTTCCTCTTTTGTTATTCTGTATTTATTACGTACAATATGTTCCTTCTCAGGAAGGGGAGCAGGGACATCTGCAGTCAACAGCTGATAGAGCTGGCATGTACGTGATCGATAGGCTTTCAATTACTAGCGGCAATACAACACTGTATTTTTAAGCCAGTTCCACTTTCCCGATTTATATATCGTGGTTATGGTGTACCCCTTTTATGTACACTATGATCTGCCTAGTTGTTGTGTGCTCTTGTTATCATGATTTGGCAATAAACTCTCTATACAGTATATTATGAACCTATGATCTGCCAACTATCCTTACTTTTGGAGCCTATTTTTGTGTGTACTTGTACCAGATTATATTAATGCATGCACCATATTACAGCACACATGAGCTCTCTCATCAGAATCCAGTGATAGCATACAAGTGTTTACAGGGGCTCCCCTATATTTCAATATCCTCTGCATTACAAAGATAATCTCACTACTATTTATGTTTTCATGGTTCTCAGATATTATACATAATTACAGTGAATATCAGAATCCGCACATCAGAAGAATATTGTGGAACACTGCATTGACTTGTAAAATTGGCACCAAGGCATTGAGTGCCATTCTGGATGCAATGAAACTCATACGCTCCCCACCTGTAGATTCTTGTTTAGAATATGATCCTAATGACTATTCTAACCTTGAGGAGTCAAAGGCAGATGGCCTGTCCTGTTCACCCATAAAGTTGCATGTTCTAATTTGGCAAGGTTTTATTGATTGCGCATATCTTGCATATGTTTTCTTGTATTTCTTCTACTTTGTTGCATCGCCATCTGCTTAGTTTATTCATCATATATGTCGAAATGCCATGCCCATCCATTACCAATACATATTCCATTTGTCATCATAACATGTTTTTCCAGTCAAATGCTTTTCTTGTGCATCAGGCATCAAAAAGGAAGAGGGTGATTGCCGAACCTGAAGGAGCACCAGCAAAGTCCTTGAAAAATGTGGTGGTGCCAGAGAAATCCGATAGCACCCCACTTATATTGGTTGTACAACCAGTGACACAAAACATAGAACCGACTCCAGCAGACTGTACCCGTACTTCACTGGCCACACCACTAGCCCCACCACACAGGACCTGCACTCCAACAAAAGGTATGCCGATTTCATTTGCCAGACAAGCCGTACCACAGAAAAATCCCGCTCCAGCAAAAAGTACAGCAAGTCCTCCGGCCAAAGACCTATCCCAACTGCAGAGACGGTCAATTCCTACAGATTGGAACCCCATTCCAGTTATTCCCAGTTTAAAAGACAATGCTTTCAATGTTATTAGGGACTGCGTGCATATATTTCCATCATGGGAAGATTATAGTGAAGACAAACACCATTTTCACATCTTTCTATCCCACTTACGTGTAAGTGCTATTATTCATGCTGATTATTTTCCTGTTTTCTGCTGATTGAACACATCAATGATTTACATTACGTTGTTGTAAGTAGGCGTGGGTCAATCTAGATAGTCATGACGAGCAAAGCTTGCTTGCGCTTTCCAAGGAAGCATTGCAGCAGTATCGGTGTTACCTGAGGAAATCACACTTTGATGGCAAGTCTATAAATGAATTTCTGGTGAAATCTCATGTGCTAAATTTAGAAGACATTGAATGGAAAAACCTTATTATGCATTGGTCTCATTCCCAGGATGAGGTACTGTCTATGATATCGCATGACAATTTGAGCTTCTACTTTTTCGCATGTGCCTTACGGATCTTTTTGAAGGAAATCTGCTCGAAGAAGAATTTCAGTTTGAAAAGAATGACAGGATATCGCAAATATGCTGCCCGCTGCTTTGCTCTTGTTAGTACCTATTGTCATGTATCACTGTACTTGCATACATACCTGGTTCATTATGTGACAGTAGTATGCATGATAGCTTGCTTATCATGCATTCGCTCCAAATTATCTGATTTGTATGAATGGTTATATTAGTGTAGAATATATCCAATGCCAATGAATTTTTTTAGCTCTGCGTTGTTCTTGTAAGTACCTATTGTCCTTTATCAATGTACTTATATTGATAGGTAGTTGTTCATGTACCATCACTCTGCATCTTATTTTTCTTTGCCCTTCATTTTCTACACATCAGATCTATATTTACTCTTACCATAAGGTTGGATAACACCGATGGTACTGAAGAAGGTTAGCTCTGCATTGCTCTTGGTTGTACCTTTTGCCTATATCGATGTACTTACATTTATAGCTACTTGGTTATGTAGCATCACTCTTCATCTTATCTTAAATATTCTCCATTTTTATTATATTATCACATCTATATTTACTCTTAATAAAATGTAGAATAAAGAAAATGCTTATGAAGAAGATTTTGTGGTAAACTTCTTGAATTGCCCCCCCCCTCCCCCATCAGCATGGACAAGGGCTTTATAGAGCATGTCTTCACCAATAATGTAAGTTTGTCCTTCTCAAGCCTTCAAACTTTGTTGTGTATATTTGGTTAGGCATGACTGCAACAACTGTTTATTTTTGGTGTTTGCATCAAATTGCATGTTTAAAGTTTATTATGTAGTTCATAAACAAAAGTTTGTTCTTCTCAATTTAAGTTTTCAGTTGTACAACCAAGTTCCTTCTTCATACCATGTAAATTAAACTATACAGAGCAAGTGATCTTCTTTTGCACTGCATGTATGCTTCTGTTCTTGATCCGTAATCCAGTGGTGTGGTGAACCTACCCACTACAGCACAATGTCATATTCTGCAATGTCTTAACTATGAACAATGTCATATCATTCTACTATTATTTAAACCGTCTCTTTATTTGCCAATCTGAAATGGGTTAAATTGACAGCACACTAACCATTGATACTTATGAGTTCTTGATATGTAATCCAGTGGTGTCGTGAAGCTGCCAACTCCTTCACGATGTCATTTCCTGCAATGTCTTGACCTGAACAATACCATATTGTGTTAATGCTATTTTAAACTGTGTCACTTTATTCGTCAGTAAGAAATGTGGTGAATTGTCAGCACTGAAACTTATATGTGCAAAACCTGTCATCTGTCTGCTTGTTTATCTTTCAGAGTGAGGAGGATATAAGTGTCAAACAAGCGCAGTCTCATCAGCTTGCTCAGCTGCTTGCGCTGTAGCTCCCGAGCAGGGCTAACCTTTCTTGAACTCTATTGAAGTGTTGTCAATTTTGTATATTATTTTGTCGGCGTGTTTATTTGCACCGGTGGCGATCTTTGATGCCTAGTGTATGTAATTTGTTGTCTGCTTGTGCTTTATTATCATAGTGGTGAACTTTGATGCCCGGTGGATGTAATATGCCGTAATTTCTTTATTGTATAGTCTAGGTTTTTTCTTATTCACGATGTTGTAGTTATTTTACTGTATATATATCCTGTCTTTGCAGTAAACCGGTCGAACCATAAAATTATGGTACATAATCGAGCCGTCATGCAAATCACTATGTATGATCCACATCATGGGCCCGTCATCTTGGTCCGTTAACATGCCTAAATATAGACTGGCCCACTAGTAGACTTGGGCCTTTAATAGGCCGAGTAAACCGCTGGCCCTATTTTCGCAAGAAAACTCAATGGGCTTTAAGGAGGCTAAAAAGTAGGTTGGGCCTGAAACGTGCCTAACAGCTCACGGACCGGCAGTAGGCAGAAATAGACCCCGGCCCATGATTATGCCAATCAAATCATGGGCTTTTAACAGGCCAAAATTGTCTTGGTCCTTGTTTGGCCCAATCAGATTATCGACTGTGAGCAGGTCGGATGTAAACCGGGCCGTAGTTAGGCCCAACTATATGACGGGCTTTTAACAGGCCGAAATAAATAGAGTGCTGAAATGTTAAATGGGCCTTTAACAGGCTAAAACTAATATTAGGCCGAACTACTAAATGGGATTTTAGCAAGTGGGCCCAAAAGCATAGCATCCAGTTGACGGGCCGAATCTGATATGGGCCATAATTTAGCCCAAAGCCTATTAAAGGGTCGGACCTGATCTGGACCGTAATTTGGCCCAGAACGTGGTAGGCTTTTAACGGGCCGGATCTCATATGGGCCTTTATTAGGCCCGGAACGTGGCAGGCTATTAATGGACCGGATCAAATATGGGCCAGCATTTGGCCCAAATCATGGCAGCCTGTTAATGGGCCGGCCTAATAGTGCCCTCAAAATCTTGTGCGCCTTCAGCTGGGCTAGCCCATTATGGTCGGTGAAATCTCGTGGGCCTTTAGCTGGGCCGGCCCATTATGGCCAGCAGAATCTTGTGGGCCTTTAGCCGGGCCGGCCCATTATGGCCAGCAGAATCTTGTGGGCCTTTAGCTGGGCCGGCCCATTATGGCCTGCAAAATCTCGTGGGCCTTTAGCTGGGCCGACCCATTATGGCCCGCAAAATCTTGTGGGCCTTTAGCTGGGCCGGCCCATTATGGTCCGCAAAATCTCGTGGGCCTTTAGCTGGGCCGGTCCATTATGGACCGCATAATCTTGTGGGCCTTTAGTTGGGCCGGCCCATTTAAACTTTATAGGCCACTTTTGGGCCGGTCCACGTGTCAACATATCATAGGCGCATCTCGCTCATTGAATGAGTGACACCTGTGCCAAGCGAAGCTGACACGTGTTTCCTCCAGCCAATGATGATTTTACACGTGGAAAATCCCCATTGGTCCGGACTGTTAACGGATTATCGGATCCAAAACCGGATTCGATAGCTTAACAGCGTTCCGTTACGGTGGATGCCACGTGTCGGTCACCCTTGACAAAAGCACTTCTGTGGCGCGTGATTTACTGTCATGGAAGTGGACACTTCCGTGATAATAATTTTGGTAATGTCATGGAACACTTCTACGACAGCACAGGTATGACTATCTTGATTCTGTCATAAAATCGTCATGGATGTACATGCATGACAGAAAACGTGACCTACTATAACAAACACGTATCATCACAGAAGTGTACTTTTTTGTAGTGATGCTTCTAGCAATCTGACACCGATTGAACTGCTGCACGTCCACCGCGAGGGCGAAGGCGAGGGAGAGGGAGAGGGCGCTGTAGTCAAAACCCTCCCCTCGTCTAGGGATGGCAATGGGTACCCATTACCCATGTACCTTGCGAGTAAAAACCCTATTAGGGTAAGGGTATGAGACAAAAAAATTACCCATGGGTATATAAATAGGGAAAAGTTAAACCCATCAGGGTAGAGCGGGTACGGGTATGGGATCGTATAACCCATACCCACATACCCATGTACCCATATAAAATCTATATGAACTCGAAATTATCTCTAAACTTTGTCATAAATTTGTGAACTCAAAATGTATGACTTATGTGAAGATGTTTCAATGTATTGTTATTCAAGAGAAACTGATGTTGTTTATTAAGTATGGTGTTGTTTATGATGTGTTGTTGTTTAAAAGTGTGTCTTGTTGCATAATGTGTTGTTTGTTTATAGATTATAATTATATGTTGTCGATTATGACTATTAGTTGGTCAAACTGATGCTTTGCAAACGTGGGTAATTTTACCCGCGGGTGCCCATCTACCCTGTCGGGTAACGGGTTTGGGAAAAAATTGTACCCATTGACGGGTATGGGTAAGCGCGATGGGTAAGCTAGGAGCGGACGGGTAAGGGTATGGGGTAGCTCCACCCATACCCAAACCCTGCGGGTGCCATCCCTACCCTCGTCCTGCGAGCCACCGTGCGCGTGGGCGAGGGAGAGGCATAGTAAGCAAGCTTCTCCCCGTTCGGCGAGTTGATGGGACACATCAAAGCAGTACTAGTACTAGTCCATACTGCATCCTTTCCGGTTAATATGACTTAATTTTAAATGAGAAAAATACATTGTCGGTCAAAGTATGTAACAATACTCTCTTTACGGTCACTATATATAGTTTTGCGGTGATTATACGATCACTAGCTCATCATAGAGCACCGTATTGCATCCTACTGACCGGCCACATAGTCAACATGGCACTTTGTTGACTGGTTAAATTGTCACATGGTTTCTGGGTCCCACCTGTCAGTTGGTAGAGAAAAGAAATCAGTTAAACAAAACTTTACGCAGGCGCGATAGGAGTCCAACCCTTGCGCGTGAACCACCCTGGCTGTGTATGTGAGTGCATGCACGTGTACTCCCTCGGTCTTCCAACAAAGAGTGTACATCGGCTAAAAAACAAAGAGTCTAGTACATCTACACTTCCAGTGCATTTAACCTTTAATCTAAATCGATATTGATTGACTAATGCACCAACTTGTGCTCTAGGTATAGGCTACATGTCTATCCTTAATTATAGCATGCAACAACCTTCATTTAATCTTCTTCTCTCAATGGTCGCATGCACACATAAGTCTGCTACTTTTGGGCGTTAATTATGCCCTGGTCAATGTGTAAATCTCTAAATGTACAGTCTTTCACGGACATAGGGAGTAGTTTGAGCACTTGAGCGTCAGCATGTCTGTTGCGTCGTGTGCTATATGCCGCATGGGTGCGTGAGTGTTGCGTGCGTCCATGTGTACGTGTGAGTGTTGCATGTTGCATGCATGCATGAGGCTTACTCCCTCCCATTGACATGTTCATATTTCAAGCTTCCTCTGTTCCCTCCATATGATGATACTCCCTCTGTTTCCAAATACGGAGTAAAAGCCTCTCTCTGTTCCCAAATACAGAGTATTTGTCTTTCTAGAGATTTCAACAAGTGACTACGTACGGAGCAATATGAGTGAAGTGAGCATAGAGGCATAAGGATACTGTAGATAGGAAGTCTTCGTGATCCATTATTCCCCATCTCGGTCAGAGAGAACTATTCAACTAGTCTTTGCAGTGAAGTGACAATACACGCTGCAGCAGATGGGACGCTTAATTAATAAGTGAACCAGCGTGTTGGTGTTACTAAATCAGCCTTACCCAGTACTGCCATCATGTTTGCCGGTAGATCACGCTTCCGCAAATACGCCTACGCACCTCTCTTCTCAATTAACTAACATATGGGCCCTCATGAGGTAGACCCACATGTCATCGGTGTAACTATTTACACTCCGAAGGACGGTATATCCTGATAGTAGTACTAGTAGAATTGAGATTTAATGCACTTTCTTCCCTGTCTTTCACTCTTCTTCCTCCTCTCTTCTTCCTCCACCTCTCTTCCTCATCATCGGCCGCACACCATTTCCCCCCACTCACTGCTCGCCCGCCCGCGCCATCTTCCTTGGTAGCTCGCACATACCATATCCCCCCGCTCACTGCTTGGCCACACGAGGAGAAGCTTCTTTGCTCGCTCGCCCGAATCCACTTCCCTGCTGGCTCGCAGGCACCGAAAAGCCCAATGGCAGAACCGACTGACACGCAGAGCTGCGATTGGAATTCCCTCCCCTATGTTCTCTTGGAGTAGATGTGTAATCATATGGACCTACTCAGCACCATCCGTCTGGCCGCATGCTCGGTGTATTTGCACCATCTACTCGTCTGCAACCGTCTGGCTCTTTTCAAGAGACCCTGCTTGCTGATACCCGATCCTCGCAGGTGGTCAAGACACCAACTTGATGATCCTATAGAGGTTGTCATGGTGCCCCTCGACATGCTACCACTACCCGTCCACCTGTCCTTCATGCACGACCACTATTGGGCAGGCATGAAGGCCAACTGGATCATCCTCATCCACCAATCTTGTAGTCTATGGCGTCTCGTGGATATCTACACCCAGCGAGAGATCACCCTTCCATCATTGGATACCACCGCCATCGAGCCTCGCGGCCCGCCGGACACTCCTGCCTACTACGCACGAGACACGTCAAGCTTTTGGCTCGATCTCTGTTTGCTGAAAGTTGTAATCTGCGAAGTGCCCACACCATCAGAAGACTACATGGATTACAAGCTCATTGCCTTGTTCAACATGGTATTAGTCTATCTGGAATCCGGTCGCCATACATGGTTATGGCTCATCATAAATCCTGTTGAGGCAACATTTTTGTCTGATGCTATAGTGCACGATGGCATCGTTTACGCGGTTGACGCATAGATTGGCTGCCTATACTGGTGGAATCTATCATCGTGTAGTTGTTCTATTTCATCTTTACCTTATGAATACGACTGTCTATTCATTGTTACAAATTTAGAATCGATAGTATGTCTATAACCACATCATTGCTATATGTTCCTCTCATTTCCTAGATTTTTATGACCACACATGTTATTGTTAGAGTTGATATGAGAACAATTGGCATCTAATGATTGTTAGAATAGATATTATGAGCATAACCTCATGATTGCTATATGTTACTCTCATTTCCAAGATTCTATAACAATGCATGTTATTGCTTAGAGTTGATATGAGAACAATAGTAAGTGCTATGGTAGAATATGAGTAGGCTCTGTCATAGCTGTTTTCCTCTCATTGTTACATGATATTTGAACCATGACATATTGCTAGAATATGAAAGCCATTGGCTTATTTTTTTAACTTGGGGTATGATTATGACCACGGCATTGCAATTCTCTGTCTATGATATGTGTCACTGTTATAATAATCTTAATTCCACACATACTCTGACACATGATTGTTTATTTTTGTCCTTTTGGTCTCCAATTTGAATTTTTGCAGCAAACGCAAATGCGCTGGCCTTCATGATTCCAGGACCTGGAACCATACCAGCAGATGGTTGGTGGTTTATCGCTCGTTCAGCTGACGGCGGTCATTTGATGCTCATTCACACGTACCAAATTTACCAAACCATTACATCAAACCACATGCAGTACAATGCCTGGGACGTTCGTGACATTGATGGCTATGGCTGCTTCGTGTTCGAGAAAGATCTCAGCTCCGTTGGGCCAGGCGTATTCAATTGGAGGTGGGTTTACAACCTCGACGACCACTCCATGTTCCTCGGGCTCAATTATCTGATCATTCAACCAATCATCGATCATATCACTGGTGATGATTATCATGCTATGCAACTTCCATTCGTCAGGGGGGACTTTGTTTACACATCATACCATGGGTTTCATGAATCACCATATTCAGAGATTCGTCGACACAGCTTATTGACAGATAATCTTCAGTGTGTGAAAGGCATCAAGCTTCCATGCGATGGATGGCTTTTGCAAACCTGACATGCGGCGATGTGATTCATGCCAACAGGAAATATTCGTACTGATATCTAGACTGAGCCATGTATTCTGCTATTGTAGCACGACACTCTTTTGTTGGATATTATGTAATGTTTTTAGTTTGAAGCACTCCTCTGATTTGAAGAATAGATACCTTTCTGGGATCAAGTGCATCCTAACTCACCTGCGTAGAATGTACTGATAATGATGATGAAGATGTTATGCAGAAGCCATATATATATATATATATATATATATATATATATATATATATATGAAAATAGGTTGGTACACCTAGGAGTACATACTCCTAGGCCACGTGTAGCTTTTTTATTCCCACCAAAGTGTTTTGGCTGTCTAAAAAACCCATTTAGCGCTTAATTAGTTAGTTAGTTAGTTATTAAAATATATGTGGGAATCTTCACGTACAGAAGAGATCGCATAGCGTTTGAAAAGGTGTTCCATATTAATAGGGATAAGCCAGGTACACTTGTTGGCCGCATATTAGGATATTTGTTTCTTCTTCCATTAAACCATTCATGTTACATGGTCTAAACAAAGGCTTGTTGAGCTCATTGATTTGGACTCAGAGACAAGAAGTGGCCGGCGACGGCTCGACACGGGAGACTGGATGCAGTTGGCGACGACTCGACCCGTGGTAGTCAGAAGATGGAGGTTGATGCATCTGGCAGCCATTCACTAATGGAGACGAGAAGCGCCGAGGTATGGACATGCATCATGATGCATGATGGAGCGCCTCGCATGCATGTTATTCAAATCGGCATGTATCATGGCAAGGTATGGCATGCCTAACGATTAATTCCTACACATGCATGCATAATGTGATTACTTGCATCCCTTGTAGTACTAATTTATTTATGCTATTCATGATGGATCTAGATGGCGTCCGCTCCACATGACTATGTTGAAGCCTCACCTCATCTGAACAAAATTGGTCCGTCATCTTCACAGGACAACGTGAAACTCTAATCCACATCGACAGATGCTACTCAAAAGACTTATGATGGAAGACACTTTGCGGTCTCTGGCACCGTGGAACTCTGGCCAAGAGTGATCGATGCAGCATGTGATGGACATACATAGCTTTAAATGTTATTAATTGAGTGGGAAAATGATAGCATTAAAAATGAATTATAATTCTTTATTTGTTATACTTCTTTTAGAATTAAATTGTACTTGTTTTTAGGTTGCTATGTACACTCCATCACTTAAATAGTATATATACATCATCTAAATGATACGGTATATACTCCATTGTAATGAATATACACATCATAAATTTGCATGTACTCATCAGAGAAATATGGCATACACTCCATTGAAAAGATGTGGTATATATTCCAGCAAACTTTTTTTGTATATACTCCATGGCAAAAAAAAATACACATGACCAAGAAATGATATATACTCCATCACAAAATATACGGTACATACTCCATCCCACAATATATTGTATATCCATCACAACTTCAAAAATAAGTGGTATATACTTCATCCCAAAAATGTGGTATATGTTTCCTCCATCCAAATTAGTATATACTTCATCAAAAATAGCATATATGACATACTATATGAAATAAACAATGCATGCAGGCTCAACAAATTGGTATATTTCGAAACATACTTTACTACTTCCTTTCAAGTTGTAGATATATTCTTCTAGGTACTATATGAATGGCTTCTAAAGAAAACTTTGGAGTATATGAATGGAACACACGTGTAGATAAAGGTATCTGGATTTTTTTTTGAGAAAAAGGGTATCTGATTTTTTATTCCTTAATTCTAGGATGAAGCACATGCATGCACGCCAGAAGAAAGTAGTTGTGTGGACCCTAATAAAATGGCTACAGTTTAGATTTCATTTTCTACCAATTGGGCGGTGTGCTACTTATCCACTCGAATATCCAATTAAAAAATTGTTAATAGGCAGGAGTATGTACACTTGGGAGTATAAAAGAGGAGTCATATATATATAAAAGAGGAGTCATATATATATATATATATATATATATATATATATATATATATATATATATATGAGGCTTCAAGTGCGTACTTGTTAGTTAAACCTATGGTTAAAATGTGACACTAAATACGACTAGTAAGTAGTACAGTAGTAGTAGTAGTAGTATATGTCGGTCAAATTATTCATCATGTCCACACATTGAATTGACGTGACAACACGCTGAGCGTGAGGTGACACAAAAATCCAGGCGGCATGTTCGGGTATTTTGGACTTCAGATTTGAAGTACCACTTATCTGTCGAAATCTTTCATCATTCATTTAAAACAGTTGATTGATTATACATTGAGTACCATATGACTGGAATTAACCGATGCAAGTCCAAGAAGGATTGGCCGATGCTGCCGGCTGGCGTCAAGTTCAATCCCACGGATCAGGAGCTGTTCGAGCACCTTGAGGCCAAAGTGAGTGCTGACAGCGCGAGATCTCACCCTCTCATTGATTTGTTCGTACCAACCATCGACAGCAAGCATGGCATATGCTACACCCATCCTGAGAAACTTCCAGGTAAGACACCAATCGGCCGTCTACTTGCACAAACATATTCCTTTGTTTATAGCTCTATTTTTCTTTTTTAGACGCAAACCTAGTGAAGCAATTACAATTTGACAATTAATAAAAAGTGAAACAAGTGACTGCAACATGCCAAAGATGTTATGAAAATGCCAACTACGTACACTAAAACCTGTATTCGACAATACTGCAGATATCACACTGAGTGGCCTAAGCAAACATTTCTTCCAGCACAATTCAAGGGCGTTCAAAAGGGGCACGTGGACGCGTCACAAGATATAGTCGGAGTGCGGCATGCATGCTATGTGGCACAAGACTGACAATACCTTGCTGGTGATGGTCAACGGCCGGCAGACGGGCAGCAAAAAGGTTCTGCTAATGCACACCAACAAGAACTTCGACCAGTAGAGGACCAATTGGGTGATGCATCAGTACCACCTCGGGGACCTGGAGCAAGAGAAGGAGCGGGAGCTGGTCCTCTGCAAGATTTTCTACCAGACAAACACTAGGGCCAGGAGTAAAAAGATTATAAGTTAGTTTGGTATTGGTACTTGTACTACCTTGTCGTCCGCAAGTTGGTATTGTTGTTAACGATCTTTTGGTATGAACTTGACATTTCCTTCCGACCATCATGCCGAGGGTCGACGTGGATATAAAGCTGAATCATTTGTTTTGAAATGAATTTTCAGGCACCTGATTCTTATTTGATGGGTAGCATAAGCACCTGCCGTTTGAATTTCCAGTTCTCCAAATTTTTTGAAACAAGTGCATGCACTTATTATCACGATGAAAAAACAATATCCCTGCTACATCCCAGTTATCAGTCTGTACTTGCAGAATTCTCTCATTTATTGAGCAGGTATATTGTTTTTTCAGATCAAGCAAATTTCAACTAAGCTATAGACTGCCCAGGCTTGGTTTTGTTTTTAACAGGCCCAACCCATGACGACAACGGGGCCCAAAGATCTAACAAGTATCTACTAGCCTCTGGCCCGCCAGCGTTAGTTATATTTTGTCTTGCGACATCCGCATGCAGTTTTTTTACTGAATAAAACACACAACCTAGTTCTATTTTCCTCTTGAAACACATGTCCTACATCAGTTTTCTAATCTCTACCTATAGTTTTACTAGTTCATATACACGTATCATTATATTGAAAATACATAAAATTCCCTTTTCATATTTACATCCTTATTTTTCTTGTTGTTTTTTCTCCCAGCGCTAATTTTTTACCACTGGTCTTTCCTTAAACCAACTTATTTGCTTACAAAAACAAAACAATTTTTTTGGAAAATCAATAAGTTCTTAAAATATGTTTATCATTTCGGATGTACAACAGTTCGGACTCCACCGAAATATGCAAAATAAGGTTGAACTTTTTGACCGTGGTCCTGGGCAGAAAATGGGATGTAATAAATTACTTAAGAATTAGCAAATTGGCCGTAAATTATTAAAAAAATAGCAAATGGGTTCTATGTTGTCTTCCGCAGATTTGGAGGCTGACTTGTGGGCCTACTAAGTTCATGCGTACACAAGGTTTCTCGAAAAAGAAACTTAGTCAACAATCGCCTCTACCAGCGTCAGATTGTTAGCTATCAATCTAACGACAATCATGCTTCTTCAGTCTCTGATCTTCCTGTCCCAACTGCCCAAACCAACGCCGGCGGAACCGCCTGCTCCCGCCTCCCGTGGGCGGCTGTGCTGTCGGGCAGGCCTCATGGCCCCACCATACTCGCATCCCTAACCTGTCTATCCCTCTACTCACCCACACCTCCTGTTATTTTCCGGCGACTGCAGCCGAACCAATCAACCCTCGTACTCTCCACCGAGTGGGCAGCCACTGCCGTGTCTTCTCCGGCTCCATGTCGTTCCCTTCGTAGGCCTCACCGTCGTCCATCGCCCTAGTGCTCTTGGCGCGGCGTGCTTAACGTGGTCAATGATGTCTACTACACAACCTTCTTCTTGTAAACGTTGTTGGGCCTGCAAGTGCACAGGTTTGTAGGATAGTAGCAAATTTCCCTCAAGTGGATGACCTAAGGTTCATCAATCCGTAGGAGGCGTAGGATGAAGATGGTCTCTCTCAAACAACCCTGCAACCAAATAACAAAGAGTCTCTTGCGTCCCAACACACCCAATACAATGGTAAATTGTATAGGTGCACTAGTTCGGCGAAGAGATGAAGATACAAGTGCAAAATAGATAGTAGATAAAGGTTTTTGTAATCTGAAATAATAAAAAAAGCAAGGTAGCGAGTGGTAAAAGTGAGCGTAAATGGTATTGCAATGATAGGAAACAAGGCCTAGGGTTCATACTTTCACTAGTGCAAGTTCTCTCAACAATAATAACATAGATAGATCATATAACAAGCCCTCAACATGCAACAAAGAGTCACTCCAAAGCCACTAATAGTGGAGAACAAACGTAGAGATTATGGTAGGGTACGAAACCACCTCAAAGTTATTCTTTCGGATCGATCTATAAAAGAGTTCGCACTAGAATAACACCAAGACACAAATCAACCAAAACCCTAATGTCACCTAGATACTCCATTGTCACCTCAAGTATCTGTGGGCATGATTATACGATATGCGTCACACAATCTCAGATTCATCCAACCAACATAAAAGTACTTCAAAGAGTGCCCCAAAGCTACTACCGGAGAGTCAAGAACGTGTGCCGACCCCTATGCATAGGTTCCCAATGTCACAAAACCCACAAGTTGATCACCAAAATATAGATCAAGTGGCACATGATATCCCATTGTCACCACAGATAATCACGGCAAGACATAGAGGAACAACTGCAAAGCTCGGGATACATCAAGATCGTGCCAAAGAGGAACACGAGAGAGAACACGAGAGAGAGAGAGAGAGAGATCAAACACATATCTACTGGTACATACCCTCAGCCTCGAGGGTGAACTACTCCCTCCTCGTCATGGATAGCGCCTGCATGATGAAGATGGCCTCCGGTGATGGGATCGCCCTCCGGCAGGGTGCCGGAACAGGGTCCCGATTGGTTTTTGGTGGCTACAGAGGCTTGCGGCGGCGGAACTCCCGATCTATCTTCTGTTCTGGATGTTTTAGGGTACGTAGGTATATATGGGTGCAAGGGGTACGTCGGTGGAGCTTCGGGGGCCCCACGAGGCAGGGGGCGCGCCCAGGGGGGCGCCCCGCACCCTCGTGAGCACCTCCCTTGGCTCCTGACGTGGGGTCCAAGTCCATCCGGTAGCTTTCCTTCCAAAAATAACTTCTCCAGTTGATTTTGTTCCGTTTTAACTCCGTCTGATATTCCTTTTCCTCGAAACACTAAAATAGGCATAAAACAGCAAATCTGGGCTAGGCCTCTGGTTAATAGGTTAGTCCCAAAAATAATATAAAAGTGGATAATAAAGCCCAATATTGCCTAAAACAGTAGATAAAGTAGCATGGAGAAATCAAAAATTATAGATACGTTGGAGACGTATCAAGCATCCCCAAGCTTAATTCCTGCTCGTCCTCGAGTAGGTAAATGATAAAAAAAGAATTTTTGATGCGGAGAGATACTTTGGCATAATTTCAATGTAAATCTTCTTAATTGTGGTATGAATATTCAGATCTGAAAGATTCAAGACAAAAGTTCATATTGACATAAAAGTAATAATACTTCAAGAATACTAATCAAAGCAATCATGTCTTCTCAAAATAGCATAGTTAAAGAAAGTTATCCCTACAAAATCATATAGTCTGGCTATGCTCTATCTTCATCACACAAGGTATTTAATCATGCACAACCTCGATGACGAGCCAATCAATTGTTTCATACTTTAGTAACCTCAAACTTTTTCAACTTTCACGCAATACATGAGCGTGAGCCATGGACATAGCACTATAGGTGGAATAGAATGGTGGTTGTGGAGAAGACAAAAAAGGAGAAGATAGTCTCACATCAACTAGGCGTATCAACGGGCTATGGAGATGCCCATTAATAGATATCAATGTGAGTGAGTAGGGATTGCCATGCAACGGATGCACTAGAGCTATAAATATATGAAAGCTCAACAAAAGAAACTAAGTGAGTGTGCATCCAACTTTCTTGCTCACGAAGACCTAGGGCACTTTTGAGGAAGCCCATCATTGGAATATACAAGCCAAGTTCTATAATGAAAAATTCCCACTAGTATATGAAAGTGACAACATATGAGACTCTTTATCATGAAGATCATGGTGCTACTTTGAAGCACAAGTGTGGTAAAAGGATAGTAGCATTGTCCCTTCTCTCTTTTTCTCTCATTTTTTTAATTGGGCCTTTTCTCTTTTTTTATGGCCACTCTTTTTTTTTATTTCGTCCGCAGTCTCATCCCGACTTATGGGGGAATCATAGTCTCCATCATCCTTTCCTCACTGGGACAATGCTCTAATAATGATGATAATCACACTTTTATTTTTCTTACAACTCAACAATTACAACTCGATACTTAGAACAAAATATGACTCTATATGAATGCCTCCGGTGGTGTACCGGGATATGCAATGAATCAAGAGCGACATGTATGAAAATTATGAAGGTGGCCTTGCCACAAATACAATGTCAACTACATGTTCATGCAAAAAGCAATATGACAAAAGTAATGTATGTCATATGAACGGAACGGTGGAAAGTTGCATGGCAATATATCTCGGAATGGCTATGGAAATGCCATGATAGGTAGGTATGGTGGCTGTTTTGAGGAAGGTATATGGTGGGTGTATGATACCAGCGAAAAGTGTGTCGTATTAGAGAGACTAGCAATGGTGGAAGGATGGGAAAGAGTGCGTATAATCCATGGACTCAACATTAGTCAAAAGAACTCATGCACTTGTTGCAAAAATTTAGAAGTCATCAAAAACCAAAGCACTACGCGCATGCTCCTAGGGGGATATATTGGTAGGAAAAGACCATCGCTCGTCCCCGACCGCCACTCATAAGGAAGACAATCAATAAATAAAATTGTGCTCCGACTTTATCACAAAGCGGTTCACCATACGTGTATGCTATGGGAATCACAAACTTCAACACAAGCATTCTTTAAATTCATAATCACCCCAACTAGCATTGCTTTGATATTATCACCTCCATATCTCAAAACAATTATCTAGCATCAAGCTTATCTTAGTATTCAACACACTCATAAGAAAGTCTCACATATCTTGAATACCAAGTATATTAATATTAAGCAAATTACCATGATATTAATGACTCTCAAAATAATCTAAGTGAAGCATGAAAGATCAATATTTTCTTTAAAACAAATCCACCACCATGCTCTAAAAGATATAAGTGAAGCACTAGAGCAAAAATTATCAAGCTCAAAAGATATAAGTGAAGCACATAGAGTATTCTAGCAAATTCCAATTTCGGTATGGCTCTCTCTCATTAAAGAATTTCAGATCTTGATACTTATTCAAACAGCAAGCAAAGCTAAAGAAAACTACAATGCAAGGATAGCACAACTCATGTGAAGAAGCAAAAACTTAGGCTCAACCGTTACTAACCGATAGTTGTTGAAGAAGAAAGGTGGGATGCCTACCGGGGCATCCCCAAGCTTAGATGCTTGAGACTTCTTGAAATATTATCTTGGGGTGCCTTGGGCATCCCCAAGATTGAGCTTTTATGTCTCCTTAATTCCTCTCATATCATGGTTTCTCTTCTTTTTTATCAAAAGCTCCATTCACAACAAATTCAACAAGAACTCGTGAGATAGGTTAGTATAAACCAATACAAAACCATATCATATTCTACTGTAACAAATCACTAACATTATTATTCATCATTGCATACTAAATGCCTCTGTATATTTAATACTCCTATCCTCAAATAGAATCATTAAACAAGCAAACATATGCAAACAATGCAACCATAACAGCAATCTGTCAAAACAGTACAGTCTGTAAAGAATGCAAGAGTAACAATACTTCCCTGACTCCAAAAATTATGAACTAAAATTCCCACTGTAATAAATTTATCAGAGCTTAATATGCAAAAATATTCAACGTTAAACCATGCTCTGACTTTTCTAGGGAATGTTTGCAACAGCGGTAAACTTTCTGTTTTCAAACAGCAACATGCAAACTAGCAAAATAAGCATGGCAAAGGCTATCCTTGACTTTTTTTTATTGAAACTAAAGATGCAAAACATTATTCTAACTAACATCAAGCAAAAACTAACAATATAAAATGACTCTCCAAGCAAAACACATATCATGTGGTGAATAAAAATATAGCTTCAAGTAAAGTTACCGATGAACGAAGACGAAAGAGGGGATGCCTTCCGGGGCATCCCCAAGCTTAGTTGCTTGGTTGTCCTTGAATATTAACTTGGGGTGCCTTGAGAATCCCCAAGCTTAGGCTCTTTCCACTCCTTATTCCATATTCCATCGAATCCTTACCCAAAGACTTGAAAACTTCAACCACACAAAACTCAAAACAAAACTCGTAAGTTCCGTTAGTATAAGAAAATAAAACCACCACTTAGGTACTGTAATGAACTCATTCTAAATTCATATTTGTGTTATATCTACTGTACTCCAGCTTATCTATGGTTCATACCCTCCGATACTACTCATAGATTCATCAAAATAAGCAAACAACACATAGAAAACAAAATCTGTCAAAAACAGAACAGTCTGTAGTAATCTGTATCAAACGTATACTTATGGAACTCCAAAAATTATGAAATAAATTGCTGGACCTGAGAAATTTGTCTATTAATCATCTGCAAAACGAATCAACCTAAAAGCACTGTCAAGTAAAACATGGCAGCTAATCTCATGAGCGCTAAAGTTTCTGTTTTTCACAGCAAGATCACATAAACTTCACCCAAGTCTTCCCAAAGGTTCTACTTGGCACTTTATTGAAACAAAAGCTATAAAACATGATTAATACAGTAGAATAATCATGTGGACACACAAAAATAGTAAGGATAAATATTGGGTTGTCTCCCAACAAGCGCTTTTCTTTAATGTGTTTTTAGCTAGGCATGATGATGACAATGATGCTCACAAAAAAGATAAGAATTGAAACATAACGGGAGCATCATGAAGCATATGACTAGCACATTTAAGTCTAACACACTTCCTATGCATAGGGATTTTGTGAGCAAACAACTTATGGGAACAATAATCAACTAGCATAGGAAGGTAAAACAAGCATAGCTTCAAGAATTTCAACACATAGAGAGGAAACTTGATATTATTGCAATTCCTACAAGCATATGTTCCTCCCTCATAATAATTTTCAGTAGCATCATGAATGAATTCAAAAATATAACCAGCACCTAAAGCAATCTTTTCATGATCTACAAGCATACAAAATTTACTACTCTCCACATAAGCAAAGTTCTTCTCATTCGAAATAGTGGGAGTATCATAAGAGACTTGAACACTAAAAATTGTTTCCACATTAAAAGAGTAATGTTCAGAAAAGGGTAGTCATAATCATGACAATATTTGTAAATATAATCATCACTACTTTTTATATCATAAGTTTCATCACAATAATCATCATAAGTAGCAACTTCATTCTCATCATAATCGATTGAAACCTCTCCCAAGATAGTGGAATCACTAAATAAAGTTGACACTCTTCCAAACCCACTTTCATCAATATAATCATCATAGGTAGGATGCATGCCATCATCATAACAACTTTGCAAATCAAAACTTGGGATGCTAAAAATATCATCTTCATTAAACATAGCATCCCCAAGCTTGGGACAAACATTAATTCCAGCAAATATATTCTCAAATGTTTCATCTTCATCAAACATAGCTTCCCCAAGGTTGGGCCCTTTCATATCATAAGCATAATCACTTTCATCATTAAAAATATGGATAGCACCAATAGTATAACAATTATCATCATCACAAGTAGTAGTAGGAGCAACATCATTTGGGAGGGATACCTTTTTACCTTTGTTACTCCTTCTTTTCTTTTTATTCTTCACATTATGTGTAGGTTCAACCTTCCTTTTTGAGCTCCTTATTGATGAGATTGGTTGAATAGAAATCTCCTCCTCGTTACCTGACTCATCATAAGAAATAATAGGAGGAGATTGGGAAGCCTCTCCCCTTTCATTAGTATTCTCATCATCTTCCAATTGCTTTCTTTTCTTTAGGTAATTGGCAATATAGGGATTTTCAATGCAATTCTCCGCACAATACATATAAATTTTCTCTAGATCAAAATCAAGAATTCTATCAAGGGCAAATTCTAGAATAATCTTAGTTATACATTTAATTTCTTCATAACCCAAGAGCAAACTAAGTTCATTATGATGTGCAAGGGAAATCAAGTCATCACAATTTTTGGACACGATACAATCATGAAACAATTTGCATTGGGTACTAAAATGATCATGTTCATTGCAAAGTCCACAAGTATGGCTAAGAAAGTTTAAATTTTCAGCACATGCATCTAGCTCTTCTTGCAACAATTTGGTTTCTAAGTACTTATGCCTCTTGCAATATCTATCTTCCCTATTTGGTGTGTACTTACAAACCCAATGCACTCCACAAAAATTGACATGTTTGTAGGAGACATTTTCATCCTAACTAGTGCAATCATCATTAGTATCATGGATATTCAAAGAATTCGTACTAACAACATTGCAATCATGCTCATCATCCAAAGATTTAGTTCCAAACATTTTAATGCATTCTTCTTCTAACACTTTGGCACAATTTTATTTTCCATCATACTCACGAAAGATATTAAAAAGGTGAAGCGTATGAGACAAACTTAATTCCATTTTTTTGTAGTTTTCTTTTATAAACTATACTAGTGATAAAACAAGAAACAAAAAGATTCGATTGCAAGATCTAAAGATATACCTTCAAGCACTCACCTTGCCAAAAAAGAGCTTAGTTGACGGAGTGTGAGTACCCTTTACCTAGCCTCCCCGGCAACGGCGCCAGAAAAGAGCTTGATGTCTACTACACAACCTTCTTCTTGTAGACGTTTTTGGGCCTGCAAGTGCACAGGTTTGTAGGACAGTAGCAAATTTCCCTCAAGTGGATGACCTAAGGTTTATCAATCCGTAGGAGGCGTAGGATGAAGATGGTCTCTCTCAAACAACCCTGCAACCAAATAACAAAGAGTCTCTTTTGTCCCCAACACACCCAATACAATGGTAAATTGTATAGGTGCACTAGTTCGGCGAAGAGATGAAGATACAAGTGCAAAATAGATAGTAGATAAAGGTTTTTGTAATCTAAAATAATAAAAACAGTAAGGTAGCGAGCGGTAAAAGTGAGCGTAAACGGTATTGCAGTGATAGGAAACAAGGCCTAGGGTTCATACTTTCACTAGTGCAAGTTCTCTCAACAATAATAACATAGATAGATCATATAACAAGCCCTCAATATGCAACAAAGAGTCACTCCAAAGCCACTAATAGAGGAGAACAAATGTAGAGATTATGGTAGGGTACGAAACCACCTCAAAGTTATTCTTTCGGATCGATCTATAAAAGAGTTCGTACTAGAATAACACCTTAAGACACAAATCAACCAAAACCCTAATGTCACCTAGATACTCCATTGTCATCTCAAGTATCCATGGGCATGATTATACGATATGTGTCACACAATCTCAGATTCATCCAACCAACATAAAAGTACTTCAAAGAGTGCCCCAAAGCTACTACCGGAGAGTCAAGAACGTGTGCCAACCCCTATGCATAGGTTCCCAATGTCACGAAACCCACAAGTTGATCACCAAAACATACATCAAGTGGCACATGATATCCCATTGTCACCACAGATAATCACGCAAGACATACATCAAGTGTTCTCATAAAAGACTCAATCCGATAAGATAACTTTAAAGAGGAAACTCAATTCATCACAAGAGAGTAGAGGGGGAGAAACATCATAAGATCCAACTATAATAGCAAAGCTCAGGATACATCAAGATCGTGCCATAGAGGGAACACGAGAGAGAACACGAGAGAGAGAGAGAGATCAAACACATAGCTACTGGTACATACCCTCAGCCCCGAGGGTGAACTACTCCCTCCTCATCATGGATAGCGCCGGGATGATGAAGATGGCCTCCGGTGATGGGATCCCCCTCCGGCAGGGTGCCGGAACAAGGTCTCAATTGGTTTTTGGTGGCTACAGAGGCTTGCGGCGGCGGAACTCCCGATCTATCTTCTGTTCTGGAAGTTTTAGGGTACGTAGGTATATATGGGTGCAAGGGGTACGTCGGTGGAGCTTCAGGGGCCCCACGAGGCAGAGGGGCGCGCCCAGGGGGGCGCCCCCCACCCTCGCGAGCACCTCCCTTGGCTCCTGACGTGGAGTCCAAGTCCATCCGATAGCTTTCCTTCCAAAAATAACTTCTCCAGTTGATTTCGTTCCGTTTTGACTCCGTCTGATATTCCTTTTTCTCGAAACACTGAAATAGGCATAAAACAACAAATCTGGGTTGGGCCTCCGGTTAATAGGTTAGTCAAAAAAATAATATAAAAGTGGATAATAAAGCCCAATATTGCATAAAACAGTAGATAAAGTAGCATAGAGCAATCAAAAATTATAAATACGTTGGAGACGTATCAGTCAACGAACGACATCCATCGAAAGTGGACTGTACGTAGAGAGGCTGACAGTTGGGTCCACGGCCGCACACAAGGAAATGCATCCTTATTACGCGCAAAATAATGATTCCTCCACCTGACCTCTCGGACCCGTTGGAAGGGCCTCTGTATTTCACGAAAAAAACGTTCCCTCCGCTGAGAGGTCAGACCCACCACCTATATCTTTGCACGCAAGAAAAGTGCCTCCTTATTGTGCACAAAAAAATGACCCCCTGCCAGCTGGGACCCACCATAGTGGGAGGCTGACTTATGGGCCTACTAAGTTGACGGGGACAGAGGGCTTTGTCAACTTAGTCAATATATGAATGATTCTAGCTCCAGTGACCGTAAGATTTCCATCCAACGGCCGTAGTGCTTTTTCAACCTCTGGTCTTCTTACTCCAGCAGCCCAAACCAGCGCCGGTCGTGCCGCGTGCTCCTGCCTTCTGTGGCCGACTGTGATGCCGCGGAGGCCTCACCACCCCCTACTACTCCCACCGCTGGTCAGGCCATCCCTCTACTCATCCACACCCCCTGTTATTCTACGGCGACGACAGCCTCACACCGCAGCCGAATCAATGAACCCTCGTACTCCTCTACGCATGAGCATCCACTGCCGCGTCTTCCCCGGCTCCGCGTCGTCCCCTTCCTAGGCCTCGCTGTCGTCCACCACCGTGGTGCTCTCGGTGCGGCATGGTCAACGTGGTCAAGGAATGACTTCCATTGGAAGAGTACTGTACGTTGATAGGCTGACAGTTGGGTCCACGGCAGCCGCAAGGAATTGGCTCCTTATTACGCGGAAAATAATTATTCCTCCACCTGACAGCAGGGACCCACTGGACGGGCCACTGTATTTTGCTAAAAAATGTTTCCCCCTGACTGCTAGGACCCACTAGCTACATCTTCGCACGCAAGGAAGTGCGTCCATATTACGGGCAAAAAAAACGATTCGCCCCACTGACTACTGGGACCCACCAGCTACATCTTCGCACGCAAGAAAGTGTCTGACAGTCGGGACCCACCTGGTCGAAGCGTATGTAGCATTGTCATTCTGGTCGCGAATGTGTACATACATACTGGTCGATGTAGAGGCGCGCACGTGTCGTAGTAGAGGCATGCACGTAGCATATATACGTACATACAGCGTCCAGTGTGCAAGAAAGTAAATATGGCCATGTATGTACATACGGGCGGGGTCTCTCGCGCATACGTACGGCCAGGGCTTGTGTACATGGCTGGGTCGGAACGGAGAAACTACGTCGTCATCATGTCATGGGGAGCCAACCGACTGGGTCGGAATGGAATGTGTCATCGTGTTCATCGGGAGGGCTTGGACGGAACAATCGGTGGAAACGAGGCCTGGCGTGCCGCAAAACAGAGGAAACGGCCTTGTGTTCGACCGGTCACGGTCGAAACGGGATCATGTTCATCAGGAGGGGTCTGTCGTACCGCAAAATGTAGGAAACGGACTTCTATTGGACCTCCTACGGTCGAAACAGGGTCCTGTTGATCGGTACGGGTGTGGCATACCGCAAAACGGAGGAAACAGACTTGTGTTGAAGCGCTACGGTCAAAACAGGGGTCCTATTCATCGGGAGGGGTGTGGCATACCGCAAAACGGGACTCCACGGGATATTGTTCATCTCCACCGTCAACCTCCTCCAGCCTCCACGGGCAATTATTCATCCACCATCGACCTCCTCCAACCTCCACCTGCGACTATTCATCCACGGGCTCCTGTTCATCCAGCCTCCACCGCGCACTACTCCACCGGCTACTGTTCAACCACCCCTCCACGGGCTACTGTTCAACCACCCCTCCACAGGCTACTGTTCATCCAACCCTCCACGGGGCCGTCCTGTTCATCCAGCCCTCCATGGGGTCCTGTTCATCCAGCCCCAACCGGCTCGATCGGGGTCCTGTTCATCCAGCGGCAATGACCTCTACTACCACGGGGTCCTGTTCATCCACCCCCCCACCGGGAACTATTCATCCACCCCCCAACAACGCTCATTGTTCATCCTGAGGCAACATCGACCGGCTTCAGTTAGCAGCAATAGCGAAGGAATCGCTCGATCTGTTTCAGTTAACAGCCATCGATCGATCGCTTGGGTTTAGTAACGCGTAGCCTATAGTGCAATCGCTCGGGTTCAGTAGGCGAACACCTCGCTCGGGTTCAGTTAGATCTCAACACCTCGCACCCACGCGCATGCATGTACGAGAGAAACGCGCAAACCTCCATGCATCGCTCGGCCCCGACCACCCACCGTAACCGGGAACACCCCAATATTTTCCTCGCCCTTAAAGATTTCACAACCTCTCAAACAGCTGACCAGCTCTCGCCGTATCATGACAGTTAGTTTTCGGCTTTCTCTATTGAGGTGCTCGTCCGGAAGAACCGGGACACAATCGCAGTAGTTCTCCCAGCGCTACCTTAGCCGATATAGCGGAACGTAAGGTACCAAAACATGGGAGCCGGGCAAACCCAACTATTGACCCAAGACATGATTCGGAGCTGATGCATATAATGCTATAGGTTCGGGGTGCCGAGCGACCGAGAAGGTGGTCGGACTTTATTGCCATAGTGCGGGTACAATGAAGCCCCTGGCGTTTTAAGGCATAACACGATATTCGGATGCCGTTATGACTAAAAATGTCAATGAGGAATGATAGCAGATAAGCTTCATATGATTCTACATGTTGTATTCGAGTAATATGTCTATGCGTATGAGTACGGTACATGTTATAAAGAAGAGGTATGATGGCAGTACCTGTTGGGACCGGGCAGTAGGGAGCTGTGTGCGGATCCGAAGTATATCCAGATTGTATTCAGGGGGAATGTATGAAGATTCCCCCTTTACGCGTCCGAGCTAATTCCATGCCGCCAGTCCCGTTATGCGCAAAAGCGAACCTGCAAAGAAAATGCTAGAGACATTTGTGTGCCACGGAACGGTTGTGCCGTCAGATGTGGCCCTTCCAGCTTATGCCGAGGTGTTTAACTGAGCCCTGGTCGAGCTGAGATGCCATGCCGTGAAGTAGTTCAGACTCCTTAATCGGTGTCCGGGAGTTTGGCTGTCGAATCAAAGTTCGATTGAGAAAGCCGCGACTCGTTACTCCTGTTGCTAAAGTGGCGGGGTACTCTTCGGCGCCGAGATGGAGTTCGGCCTTGCCGTAGTTGTGACTATGTCACAGAGGCCTGGTATTTTAACCTTGCCATAGGCATGGTGTGATACCGCGTTGAACTGAGCCAACACAGTTCTCCCTGGCGGTACGTAATTGTTACTGCATAGAGGGACAGTGTCAAAGACTAACTCCTTGGTATGGTGACTTTTTGGTGATCCGAAGACCATCTCCAGAGTGATGGGGCCTATACAACTAGCCTTCTCACCTGGTATGACACCTTGAAATGATGTTTTTAGTGGGTTTGATCCTCAAGCGATCAATACCTATCCGACACACTGTGTCCTGGTGTAGCAAGTTTGGACTGCTGTCTCCGCCGATAGGAGGATATCCCTGGTTGATATTGGCCGGACGGTCTAGTCAATCGAAGATGATTAGTCGTATTTTTATATGGTGGGGCAACTTGCTTTGTTGAGTTGACATTCCGAAGAGTGCACGTCCGCTCCCATTTGGGGATGTGGACGGTGTTTATCATGTTCACCGTTTTGGTTGGCGGAAGAAATTTCTTTTGCCCTGTGTTGCTTGATGATCTAGGCTCCTTGCTCTGAGACCCCTTCTTACTGTCTTTGGCGCCTGACCTGCCGACTTGTTTAAAGACCCAGCATTCTCTATTGGTATGATTGGCTGCCGTTCCTGGGGTACCATGAATTTGACATGGGCGGTCAAGTATGCGGTTCAGGCCGGATGGGCCCGAATTATTCTTTTGAAGTGTCTTCTCCTGCTGACCGGACTGAGAGCCACAGACTCCTGCATTGACTATCGTGTCTTGGGCGTCATCATTGTTCTTGTGACGCTTATGTTTGTTGCATCGAGGCTTGCAGTTGCTGTTTCTGGCCTCTGATGTGCCAGGAGTGCTTGTTGTGTTGTTATTTAGTACGTTTCGCTGGTCTTGCGCGTAGCCCCTGGCCATAGTATATTGGTGGCAGGGTGTAGGCTGGTGTTCGGGCTTTAGTGCCTTCTCCTCAAATTGAGGTAGTAGCATGCGCTTTGGGTAGCATTTGGCTCGGCGCTCAAGTCCGTATTCCTCGGCTGCCAGGACCTCAGTCCATTTGTCTGTGAGCAGATCTTGATCAGCTTGGAGTTGCTGCTGCTTCTTCTTCAGGCTTCTTGCAGTGTCTATAAGTCGGTGCTTGAAGCGCTCCTGCTCTATGGGATCCTTAGGCACGACGAATTCGTCGTCGCCTAGGCTCACTTCATCTTCGGAGAAAGGCATATAGTTGTCATCCTTCAAATCTCCGTCCGCCGCCTGTTTATCTGGGCTAGCTTGCCTGCCTTCCTGTCCGGCCTGCTCGAAGGTAGGCTGATCGGGATTGTATTCATCTTCGGCACCATCCGGATTGTTTTCATCTCCTGCACCGGTGTTGCTATGGCGGGGTTTAGAGCGGCGTCGATGCCGCCCATGCTTTGATTGCTTCCCTAAGTGGTTATCTCTTGTTGCCTCATCGTCGTTGTTTTCTTTATTGGTGTCCACCATATATATATATATATATATATATATATATATATATATCATATGAAGAGGTGGCTGTCCAGCGCCCTGTGGGCGGTGGTTCCTGTTCTTCTCCTGCATCATCGTCCATACCGTCAAGGTTTTTGAGTCGAAGTTGAGCACATCGGTTAAATCATCGACAGTGGTAATGAAGTGGGTGGTGGGTGGGCAACGAATTCCTTCGTCATCTGCTTCCCACTCGAGCCGGACATAGTTCGGCCAAGGGTCTCCTGATAAAGAGAGAGAGACCTTAATGAGTTCAGCACATCACCGAAGGGCGAGTGCTGAAAGATATCCGCAGTAGTGAACTCCATTACCAGAGCCCAGTTAGATTCAATGGGCTCGGATGCACGCGGTCCGGAACCTACGGCCGGAAACAAGTCCGGGGGTCCGGTGACATAGATTTCGTTAGGGGCGGAGCCTGTGTTTGGCTCCAACGCCGATGAGTATACGGCCTCCATGGCGGGGTCCAATCACCCGTCCTCGGATGAAGCGATCTGCCTCGGATTTAGGTCCGGGGTAGCTGCAGGTGCGTTATCCCGAATACTGTCCGACAGTCGATCTAAGTCGTGCCCGTCGTGACCGTTTGGCACTCCTGGAGTAGGTCCGAATCCGTCAAAGATCAAGTCTCCGCGGATGTTGGCCGTGTAATTCAAGTTTCCGAATCTGACCTGATGGCCAGGGGCGTAGCTGTCGATCTGCTCCAGATGGCCAAGTGAATTGGCCCGCAGTGCGAAGCCGCCGAATATGAAGATCTGTTTGGGGAGAAAAGTCTCGCCCTGGAATGCGTCGTTGTTGATGATTGAAGGGGCCATCGAGCCTTACAGCGAGGACACAAAGGAACTCTCAATGAAAGCACCAATGTCGGTGTTAAAACTGGCGGATCTCGGGTAGGGGGTCCCGAACTGTGCATCTAAGGCTAATGGTAACAGGAGACTGGGGACACGATGTTTACCCAGGTTCGGGCCCTCTCGATGGAGGTAATACCCTACTTCCTGCTTGATTGATCTTGATGATATGAGTATTACAAGAGTTGATCTACCACGAGATCGTAGAGGCTAAACCCTAGAAGCTAGCCTATGATTATGATCGTTCTTGTCCTACGGACTAAACCCTCCGGTTTATATAGACATGGAGGGGGCTAGGGTTACATAGAGTCGGTTACAGAGAAGGAGATCTATCATCCGAATCGCCAAGCTTGCCTTCCACGCAAGGGAGAGTCCCATCCGAACACGGGACGAAGTCTTCAATCTTGTATCTTCATAGTCCAATAGTCCGGCCAAAGCATATAGTCCGGCTGTCCAAATACCCCTTATCCAGGACTCCCTCAGCGATCCCCCAACTTTGGAAGTTTTGGCGATTAGGGAGGCACTAGCCCTCGCTGATGATTTGAATCTACAAAGGATACAGGTTGCATCTAACTGCAAGGTGGCAGTGGACGACATCAAGAAGCAGAACGGGGCGAGCTACGGAGCCATCATAAATGACATTATGGATCACAACATTACTTTTTTGGTGTGTAGCTTTGTCCATGAATTTAGGAGCTCGAATTTTGAGGCTCACAATCTAGCGAAGTGAGATTTGAACTTAGGGGTGGGCCGCCATGTTTGGTTGGGTCACCCCGATGATCTTGGTTTTGTACGTGACCACTTGAATAAAAGCTTCGCGAGATTGTCTAAAAAAATGACTTTGACACTGTTTCCCCTTCTAAAATGCCCCTAAGAGCAAGTTGCCATAGAGTATTCTCAGAGTTTTAGGAGAAAGGAGAAAGATAAAAACGGTGCTAAAGTGGAGACCACCACCTGAGGATATGATTAAATCAACATGGATGGGGCCTTTAAGAGCATATATGGTGATACGACCTCTCTGGTGATACGGTGCTCCGGTGTATTCTGGACCACTAGATCACGTTTAGTGCGACAAGATGAATGCACATGGGTTGGCTAGCACCCCCACTTCAAAATGCAAATTACACACTGAATTATGTTCTTAGTTGAGCATGAGGCCTTTTCCCATTACTAGTCGTCCTTGATGATCCGACACTTGTAGGCCATGTGTTGTTGCGGAATCAACACGTAACAGCTGCCCACCACAATGTCCATGAACGCCTTGTCTCGAGGAGCGTGGGCTGGCGGCAGAAGGAGGATGGGCCATCGCTTGTCGTCGGACCGGCATCTCCCGCGCTCCCGCTCGGAACCCAAACCTCAAGATTTTTGGCGACTCCTGACGGAGGCAAGTCCAACGTTGCTAACCACCTCATGGAATAATTTGTGACTAGTGGTTGTGGATATGATATGAATCCATAGAATTCTTTGTTTTTTTAAAAGAAAGGGGTTTCCCCCGCTCCATTTTTATTGGTGAAGCAATCCATAGTGTTCTTTTTCTGAGTAGAAAGATATGTACTCAAACCTCTTTGCTACAAGTCTTTTGGTTTTCTTGTGACGTGTTCTACACCTTTTTATGCTAATTCCCGTAGTTTTATAATCTATAAAATTCAAGAGCACGTAACATTTTAATTGAGTGTTTTCTTCTTCTTCTAATTTTGTCTTTTAGCAACCATGCAAGTCTAAGGGGGCGTTAAGAACTAGTGGTGGTCATACTAAGCTTGCCTATGTCTTAATGCCACCTTTTTTTAAAGAAACAAATCCATCACCAAAGAATCAAATTTACATGCCATATGAGTATATGGTATGATTACACTCATTTTATTGCTTGTAAACGATGATTGGTAGGACCCAAGTACATTCACCACAAACCATCCTTCCCACCCCTCTTCAACGTGAATCAAAATCATTGAAATGATCAATAACTCAAACATATGTTCCTCCCCCATTGTGTAATCTTATATCTCGGCAAATCAATAATAATGTTTCAAAATATATCACCTAACAACACGTCACATGTTTATTGTTTGCACTTTAGTCGATGCTTGAACGGTACAATTTGCTACAAGATTCGTGCAAAAGCAGTGTCCTCGGCCTTTATATCTCCCGCCCACTTTTCTCCCCGACCACATATCCCATCGCCCTAGCCCTAGCGCCGCCAGGCTCCCACCGCATCTCGATCGAATAGACAACTAGCCAACTCTCCATCGCGATCTTGCCCTCTCCGCGCTTGGTTAAGCTACCAGGCAAATCCCAACCTCGCCGGTGACTATGTGGCCATGGTGGCTTGTGATGATCTCGACCACGTGGTGTTGATGGTCGGTCTTGGTCTTGTGGTGCTGGTGGCAACAGCGTCGTCTCCGTCGACAAAACAATCAAGAGATGGGTATCGCCAATTCCTTACCTTTTGTTTTCTCATCTAGTTAACTGCAATTTTGTCAACGTTTCTACCTTCACTCATCATGACCAACATGGTAATTTTGTTCCGCGCATCAGCTGGCAAGTCTTGAGGAATCCCTCTCTCACATACCCCGGGAAAGAAAGATTTGCTTCCCAAGGAAAAAATTGATAATCGATGCAAAAATCTATTATTTCAATTATTAATTTTATTATTAATGGTCTTGACTGGATTTTCTTGTGCGTCTTCGCTTTATTTGCTACTTGTTATACCAATTAATCCCCATTCCAAATTTTGCAAGAAAATTAATAGAAAGCCAAACATGCGGCGCGGATTCTCCAACGCACTCCACCGTAAGTCTGTGCCCCTGACATGCGGGCCAGCCATCTAACGGACTCACATGTCAGGGACACAAAATCCCAAAGCAGTAAGTTAGAGGATCCAAATCGCCAAGCATGCCTGTGTAGCCATCCGATCCACCCCTGTTCCAGGTGAGTACAATCGAAGTCGCTCGCATATACTCACTCCTATAAACGCACACACGCAAATTCTGCCTCTATGAGCATATCCGATAGACTGAGCTGACACATCATCTTGAGATTGACAAAGTCGCTACATACGTCTTTATAGTTGACGGGAACGTTTTCTTCCACTGAACGCACATCGCCTACATGAAATAAATTCAGAAAAATGCGAGCAGCAACGTCAATGTCAAGTTTGGGACTTGAAGACTGATGGCTAGGGGATACCACCGTTCTCCGTCCACCCGCAGGAGTTGCTGGCACGACCATTTCCGTATGAAATCTCGCGGCGCGGTCCGGGAAGAGATTTCTTTGGTACGCGCGGTCGGAGCTCCGGCGACATCAGTCGCACCGCAACGTGTCTGCGTGCGCGCGTACACAGGCCGCCGGGTCGCCGTGCTCGGCCGGAACGGGGCGAGCACTGTGCGAATCATACATGCCGCGCCGTTTCTTTGCAACGTTTCAGAAAAAGGCTAGGGATATAGGGGGGAGTAGGCCGGGGTGGGGTGCAGTCAGCCAGTCAGGAGGGAGCGAGGAAGACGAGGCGAGAGAGAGAACCCACCCGGCCACGCAAAAAGTCTCCTTTTTCTGACCTCGTTCACTCAAGTAGTGCGAACGCTCGCCAGCGGCCACGCCCCCTGCCATGCCGCGCGCCTGCCTGCTCCTTGTCAAATCCGCGCCTCGCTCCTCCCGCCCACTCTCCAGCGCCGCCGGTCGCCACATTAAACCGCAACTGCTCCGCCGTCGCCACATTAAACCGCAACTGCTCCGCCGTCGCCAAGGCCATTAGATCGTCGTCAAGTAGCCGCCGCCCGCCGGGCGTGCCGATATTGATGGGGAGCGGGAGCGGAGCGGTCGTGTGGAGAGAGATACTAGCGTCGTCGCCTCCGCCGGGATTCGGCCGGCCGACCGGGGGATTGGGCGCAACAGCCTCGGGGAGCCAGAGGCCGTCACCGGCCCCGGGATTCGGCGCCGCGCGGCCGTCATCGACGCAGTCCGGAGGTTCGCTCGCCCCCCTTCACTCTGCCTCTTGCTCCCGTACGGCCAACTGTCCGTCTCTTGCTTCCAGCCGGCAAACGACGCGGCGCGCGCCGTCGGGCTCGCCTGCCTTACTCCGATCAAACGGGCCTGCGTCTTTTCTCTCCCTCGGTTCCTCCAAACCCTCATCGCACGGGTCGCCGCCGCAGCGCCAAGTACGGCTTCTGTTTTTCAAGTGGCCTAATCGTTCGGTGTGATCTACTGACTATAGTATTTTTTTTTTCAATTCTTAGGATGCGCATATGGTGCTAAGCTCCTCTCAATCTCTTGTTTTACATAATGTACAGTTTGTCTTTTTCAAAATTCACACCCTAGATCGATTTGATGCGTCAAAGACTTACGGCAACTCCAACGCGGCTCACCAAATAGACCGCAAATCTCTAAATCCATGCTGCATTGTGTTGGGGCATGGTTGAACTATCGTTTTCAAAAATATCATGATGTCATTATGCAGTTCATCTGGACAGACATCTGCTTGAAATTATGATAAAACAAGCCATGTTCAGTAATTGTTTTCAGCTTCATTCTGCTCACCACTTTGATGCTTGTAGGTACCAAGTCTGCTACTCGTACCGATATGTTGGTCGACATAGGAACGGAAGCTGGCTGTGATAATCTTGAGGTTCCACGACATGTTGGGGTACTTTGTGCATTCCTTTCTTCTTTGAAACAAATATGTTCATTTTTGATGGAGTTCTTTGCCCCAATCCTGACGTATTCGTGTATTACTTATGCATATAAGTAGAGCACAGTTTCATGCTAGCGACTGGTACATTCTTACGCTACAACACATATAAAAGTGCTGGAATAGCAACCATAATAGAATCAACTGTTTACTCCTTGATGAATTACATGCATTGTGTATTCAACATTCTAACTGGATCACTCTTTGTTACAGAATGGAAGTGCATCCCCCGCGAAAGGCACAAAGAGGAAATTTGTTGTTGATGCAACCAAAGGTGCATCACCTGGTGTTAATGCAAGTAACACTGGGCAGCACCTGCATTCCCGCAGAAAAGGTAAGGGTCCTGGGAAACATGCAAAGCTGGAAGACAACAAAGGTGCTACTAGGTTGGGGAGAGATCAGACACCAATCGGCGTATTTGAAGATGAATGCGTTTTCTGCCATTCATTTAGAACCAGTGAGCAGGTAATATGCTGCATATCATTTACACATATCAGTAAAATATGTCTGTTGAAGTCTTCTTATTTGTACTGGCACTAAAAATGTTCACTTTTCCTATGTCAGTTCCATGGTCCGATGGTACTGTATCACAATAGAAGGATTGTGCCCAGTGACGAGGGCATCCCTACCAACGCCATCTATGTCCACGAGAAATGCATGGTTTGGTAAGTTTCTTTATACAGCATGGTTAACCCTTCATATTTAATTTATTTAGAATCATCATATGCAGTGTTCATCCATCCTTTTAATTCTTTACCCATGTTTCTGAAGGGCCCCAAAAGTGGAATCCAATGGTGATACTTTTAAGAATGTGGAGAGTGAAATCAATCGTTCTAAAAGATTGAGATGCAGAAGATGCAAACTCCGGGGAGCAGCGCTTGGTTGTATTGACAACTCCTGCAGAAAAAGTTATCATGTCCCATGTGCAATGATGATACCAGAATGCCGCTGGGATGATGTAAGCTTTTGAGTATAGCTTGTGCTTGATCCATTTATAAACACTGATGTTCTGACATGTTTAGTTTTGATTTTGAAGGAGAATCGCCGTGTTTGGTGCCCCAAGCATGCACCACCTGATCAGATGAGCTCACCAACAATGGAGAGTGACACTCTTTCCCCCGTCCTTCAAAAGTATGCGATCTTTCTTCAACCTTCATGTAACTTGCTTAATCCTTCATTTTATAATTCAGTGTTGTATCTAGTCATTCCAGCCAATGTCCAGCTAAAGAAGTTTCGGTCGATTTCCAAATGGAAGATGAACGCATTAATCCATTACCGTGCGATGAGATGAGCTCACAAATAATTGAAAGCGACATTACTTCCGCTGTCCTTCAGAGGTATGCGATCTTTCTTCAACCTTTTTGTTACTTTATTAATCCTCCATTTTATAACTTGGTGTTTTATCTAGTCATTCCAGCCAATGTCCAACTAAAGAAATTTCGGTCAATTGCCAAATGGAAGATGAACACATTAATCCATTACCGGGCGATGAGATGAGCTCACCAATAATTGAAACTGACATTACTTCCGCTGTCCTTCAGAAGTATGTGATCTTTCTTCAACCTTCATGTTACTTCATTAATCCTTCATTTTCTAATTCAGTGTTGTATGTATCTAGTCATTCCAGCCAATGTCCAGCTAAAGAAATTTCGGTCGATTGCCAAATGGAAGATGAACACATTAATCCATTACCGGGCGATGAGATGAGCTCACCAATAATTGAAACTGACATTACTTCCGCTGTCCTTCAGAAGTATGTGATCTTTCTTCAACCTTCATGTTACTTGATTAATCCTTCATTTTATAATTCAGTGTTGTATCTAGTCATTCCAGCCAATGTCCAGCTAAAGAAATTTCCAGCGATTGCCAAATGGAAAATGAACACATTAATCCACTCGCCACATCAAATTCTTCTTTGCCTGGACATGTGCCTGGGTATGCATTCTTTCTTCACCCGTCTTGGAGATGGTTCCATTCATCTGATTAATCATCAATCTTTCATTTTGTAATTGATTTGTTGTATTTTGTTGTTCCAGCCAATATTTAGTTAAAGGAGGAACATCTGTCCTTCATAGAAGGGAAGATCTGCAAGTAGATCAGCTGAACACCTTGAGTTCTTCCTTGCCTCAGGGGTATGCGTGGCGGAAGTTACTGATCAGATGTTCAATCACTATTGATTAATATTCTTCTATAATTTGCACTGTGTTTCATCATTACAGCCTATGTTCGGACAGAGGAAGAATTTCTGCTAATCACCGGAGAGAAGAAAAGCTAGTAAATCAGTCTAGCACCCCTGTGGATCAATGGGTTTTGCTCGGTATACCTTTAAGTGCATCAGAAAAGGTAGCATTAGACTATACTTGCAAACAATACTGTCCTTTTAGAGCATTTGGATATATCTGAACAATACTCTCATTTAGAGCTTTTGGATGTATCTGAACGATACTCTCCTTTAAGAGCATTTGGATATATCTAAACAATATTAGCAAACATGTGTGTGGACAAGTAATGCAGCAATTTTAATTTATGGTCAAATTTAATTTATATAATCTGCTGGTTTTCGAAATAAGTTCTGTTCCATACCAAGCTATGATAAAATTGTTTATGTTTGTCATCCAGGATTCCTTGAAGGAATTTGCATCCTTAACCAGTTCAACCTTGGCTGAGGAATGGGACAAAAATGTGACCCATGTAATTGTGGGCAGAAACGCCGGTGATGCATGTGGCAGATCATATGAGGTCCTGATGGCGATACTCTCTGGGAAATGGGTTGTCACAGCCGGATGTTAGTATTAATCCATCTTACATCTCCCTTGTTTTGTATTGTTGATGATTATTGTACTATCTCCAAACTCATGCTACATACTAATGTAATAAGCTGCTGGTCTATTTGCACTTCCATTTATCCGTGGCAATCTAAAACTTATCCTAGCTCGGCAGAGAATATCATTTCTCCTTGCCCTGAAGCAGTTCACGTCATATTCATGTCTTAGGGATTGTGGATTGCTTGGTGGAACCGATTCCAGATCTAAAAACTTGCTTGGAAAAGCCGATCCCAGGCCCGGAAATTTCGTACGAGATGAATTTCTGTGATGGTTCATGCACATCAGGTTATGGACCAATGAAAGGAAGAGCTAGAGCTGCTGAACGGGTATGTAAACATGTCTGGCAATAATATATTATCTACGAATTCAATATAGAGAAAAGCATATGTAGTGAAAACTGATCGCAGTTTGCCTTATGCATCAGTTCAGGGAATTCGTTTACAATTTTTTTGTCAAAAGGTTTGGGAATTGGTTTACAATATTTTTCAAAAGGTTCCCTATTGCAACCAAGTATAAATATGTACTAAAGTGTTCATACAGAGGCTGTTTGATGTCAAAGGCTTTAAGTGCATCTTTAGAGAAATTTAGGTGTTCCATGGTCAGTATATTCCAAGAGCTTTTCTTTTATAAGGTGGGGTGCTAAACAGATTTCCGTATGTTTTTTTGACGAAAACAGCAGCGCTGCTTTCTAGTATTAATTAAGGTAGAAGAAATTATACATAGAGTACAGAGGGAGCATTTGAGAAATCGAGGAAACTGGAAACATCTTTTGCAGTGTTGTTTTACAAATTCTCTTTTGAAGTGTCATTTCCCTGATTGCGATGTTTTGGAATGCATTTCAATAGTCATGGATCTTATGAATGCATTTCATATGTAATAAAAGCAACATTTTGATGCCTTTCTACAGCCAAATGATGATAACATGATGTTTGCAGGCACCAAAACTGTTCTCGGGACTGCATTTCTGCCTCAGCGCCTACATAGACCCTGAAGACAGAGAAACCATCCAAAGACTCGTAGCAGCTGGTGAAGGGCAAGTACTGGAGGGAATCAGCCCAGACCGGTTGCACGAGAATCTGAACAGGAATCCAGCGGAGGTGTACTTCATCTATGACAGCGGCCCTCCAAGGAAGATCACTTCGGATTTCGATCTTATCCTTGGCAAGGAGATTCAGGAGAGCGTCGAGTACGCGAAATCGGGAGCACAGGTGATCAGCCACAGGAGGCTGCTCGACGCTATCCTGTGCTACGATGCGCGGATCCTGGAACGGAGGCCTCACCAAGATATGTGAGTGAAGGGTGCGCTTCAGGCAGTGGCTTTTCGCTCGCGTTACCAGAGGTTTTTGGGTTCAGCCCCCCACATGAGTAGCGATGGGGGCTGTCGAAAGTTGACGAATCACACACTCTACTCACCCGTTAGGCTATAGGGTGGTGTGTTTGTTGTTGTTCTGGTGCTGGATTGCTCGTTTAGCAGATTTTTAGTACTCGATCCAGACGGTAGTTTCGCGGTGTGGAAGGCAATTGTTGTGAAATGGTTGTACTTTTTTGGCGGTGACTGAGACCCCCGTTGGGCAGCATCATATGTTTGGAATTGGATTGTCAACTCTGAAGAAGTCATCAACTGTTGCATCGCGGCGTGGGTTGCGGCGTCTTCTACGCCCTTTGTTCCTTGCATCTTTCTTTCGTATTTCGTTAGTCAAATTGACGATTTAGAACTATTGAAGTAGCCTTTTGCGGTCACACTTGATAGTATTGAATATTAGCTACTCCCTCTGTCTCATAATATAAGAGTGTTTTTGTAAAAAAAACGCTTTTATATTATGGAATGGAGGGAGTAGAAAATAGACTCTAAACATCGCACTTGTTAGGGACCGGCCAACAGAGTAACACTACAACGGGGCTGTAGCCCTGCAGTTGAGTTGGCTCTACAAAAGTCAGAGGCCAAAGCTCAAACAGGTTGTTCAGAAGAGTTTACATTGCATTTTCCATTCAACCGACTCACCATGCGTGTGCTGGACGCAAACATTCTCCCTTTTGATAAGGCATATATACACATACACGCATGTGAGCGACAAAGATATCCTGCTGCCTTGTGACCTGTCAGCAGGCATAAGCGACGACACACGAACATTCCACGACTTTGCTCATAGCTCAATCCCAGTGGAGGCTAATAGTCCCCAACTGACATGCACATATAATGCCGACTAGCAAACCGCACTATTTCTACTCAGAAGAAAACATTAATTTGTAAAGAAGAGAGAAGATGAATTAACTCGATGATCCAAGAAAACATGCACTTATATTGGGGCCGACTATAGTTAAGTTGACTCGAAAAGATATCTTGGTTAGTTGATTTTTTAGCCGTCGAATTTAAATCGGATGGCTGAGGTGCCTTATTCGTCTGGGGTCCTCTCTTTCCTTTGATGTATCTTCCAGCACGACGGCCAACGGTACTCCCGTGCACACCTCTGCATGAAAAATGTCAGGATTTGGTTAATCCTATTAATCTCTACTTTTCCTAACAAAGGCGGTTGCCCCGTGTCCCTTCGAAAACACCCCTTCGGGGGCTATATATATGTGTAATCCCATCATCAATGAAAACAACTGATTATTTTTACATCTTTGTGTCTATTCTTTTGTTCTCTATTCAAAACACGTTATCAGCACGCTCTTCCCTGAGCGACCCGGCGAATTGGAAAGAATCGGAAACGACACCGAGATGGTACTCGCCGCCTCGGCCCTCTCCTTGCCTTCGCCGTCGCCTCGTAGCCCTAGACGGCCTCCCGTCCCTGCCGGTGATAGCCGCTACAGCGGCGCCGGTGGAGATGGGTGGGGCGGCGCTGCACAGGGAGGGCGGGGGAGCGGTTGGAGAGGAAACCGTCTCCTTCACCGCCTTCTCCATTCCAGGTGGTGGAGGGATGGACTTGTATGGGCCTGCCGGACGATTTTTCTGAGTTAAACCTATATTTTCTTGGTTATTAATTCGTATTTCATTCTATTAACAGTTGTCTAACTCTGTTTTAGACACCGCTAATTGCAGTACTTAAATTCCAGTACTGTAAATATGTTGAGTACTATGTATTCCATATAATATGTTGATGTAATAATATATCTCCACGTTTCTTACATGTTGAGAATAATTACATCTATGTTTTGCAATCGAGATTTTTCTTTTATCTCTTGCAAAGGTAAATTCAGTACCTCTACAATACCGATTTGCGATTGAGAATTTTCTTATCTCTCAAAACAATCTCATTGCGATAGAGATTAATTTTCTCGCGCAAAATATTAATTCAGCCTGTTGAATTATCTTGCAACTTGATACAAGATCATCTCATTTAATTTGAGGTCTACAATTCAAGTTTTTCACTTGAGCATCAAGTTTGCAACATCGTTATTATTCACTACATTAGTAGTGTTTTCTGTTGAGTACCATATGTATTCTAGAATCTATGATGTAATATATTACCATGTTCTACATGTTGAAATTATACATCCACTATTTGCAATTGAGATTTATTTTAATTTCTTGTAAATACAAATCAATTCATCTTGAGCTTTTGGCTTAATACGAGCAAGAATTGATATGCAAAATTCTTAGTGATTTCTTCAAACTGATGTGTTGGGATCACAAGGTAGTCATATAGATCTACTGCATTCGCAGATTATCAATGACTACCGTTTAAGCCTACATTTTGTCATTTTGACATTATAATTGCTTTACAAAGTGCTCTCCCACACATTTTACTAAGTCATGACATAAGGCATTATGAGTGAGTATCTACTGATTTTATCAGATTATACCACTCTAATGCTGCTAGATATACTTCAAAATTTCTTTTGGAGATTATCTACAAAGTGTCATGCTTAACAATTTGAAGTCCACACTAATAATGGTTACAAGCTAACCTTTTGAAATATCCAGTAATTTTGCAAAATTCATTACAATACTAACCATGGTGGTCTTTAATTTACTCATCATAAATTAATTATTTCTGGTAACCGATGGCTAGAAAATTTGAGGCGTTCGCCCTCAATGGCCACCACTGCCCTATCTGGGCCATGGACATTAGGATCACTCTTGTGTCTCATGGGATAATGTGTGCAATCCAAGACCTGTCGGATTCAGCTACGGTTGGAGTCACGCCACTAATAGTATAAATATGTTGCCTTATGCATCATAAGGCATTATATCGATCTAGATCTCAGCATCTGATTATTCTATATTAGCAATCCCTGTGATACAAAGGACCTCAAGGGCAAAGGTTTGAAACTCACTTCAACCTTCAACCCGACATCACCAAAGGTGACGGGACCCTTTGGGAATAGAGAACCTGATGGTTGAATATCTCTCAACCGACATGTTTGGAGACTATGAACAATCTCTCAATCTCCTCAGTGGTCAATATAATTTATGTCCATTTCTGATGTTCTAATAAGAACATGAGTATTTTTGTCATCATATATTGTATATCACAACATATTTGTATTAGCACTTTGGTACAAATACAGTTGTATGTATTCTATATATAATAGAGATTTTCGTACTGAGAATCTTTATATACTTATAGATTTCTACGGGGGTCGATCTGATAAAAGATGATATGTGCCTTGTGGACATATGCACCACGAACTCTATACTCAGGGAAGTAAAATGTTTCAACTTTCGTTGAGAGGAAAGGAGATATTAAAAAAATCGCTAGATGATGACCCACAAGTGTGGGGGATCTATCGTAGTCCTTTCGATAAGTAATAGTGTCAAACTCAATGAGGAGCAGAAGGAAATGACACGCGGTTTTCAGGAAGGTATTCTTTGCAAGCACTAAAATTATCGGTAACAGATAGTTGTGTGATAAGATAATTCGTAACGGATAACAAGTAACAAAAGTAGACAAGGTGCAGCAAGGTGGCCCAATCCTTTTTGTACCAAAGGACAAGCCTGGACAAACTCTTATATAAAGCAAAGCGCTCCCGAGGAAACATGGGAATTATTATCAAGCTAGTTTTCATCATGCTCATGTGATTCACGTTCGTTACTTTGATAAATTGACATGTGGGTGGACCGGTGCTTGGGTGTTGTCCTTCCTTGGACAAGCCTCCCACTTATGATTAACCCCTTTCGCAAGCATCCGCAACTATGAAAGAAGAATTAAGGTAAACCTAACCATAGCATGAAACATATGGATCCAAATCAACCCCTTATGAAGCAACGCATAAACTAGGGTTTAAGCTTCTGTCACTCTAGCAACCCATCATCTACTTATTACTTCCCAATGCCTTCCCCTAGGCCCAAACAATGGTGGGGTGTCATGCAGTCGACATTCACATAACACTACTAGAGGAGAGATAACATACATCTCATCAAAATATCGAATGCATACCAAATTCACATGATTACTTATAACAAGACTTCTCCCATGTCCTTAGGAACAAATGTAACTACTTACAAAGCATATTCATATTCATAATCAGAGGAGTATTAGTTATCATGAAGGATCTGAACATATAATCTTCTACCAAATAAACCAACTAGCATCAACTACAAGGAGTAATCAACACTACTAGCAACCCACATGTACCATTCTGAGGTTTTGAGACAAAGATCAGATACAAGAGATGAACTAGGTTTGAGAGGAGATGGTGCTGGTGAAGATGTTGATGGAGATTGACCCCCTCTCGATGAGAGGATCGATGGTGATGACGATGGCGGTGATTTCCCCCTCCTGGAGGGATGTTTCCCTGGCAGAACAGCTCCGCCGGAGCCCTAGATTGGTCCTGCCCAGGTTCCGCCTCGAGACGGCGTCGCTTCGTTCTGAAAGCTTCTCTCCTCTGTTTTCCAGGGCAAAAGACACCATATAGCAGAAGATGGGCGTCAGGGGCTTGCCAAGGGGCCCACAAGATAGCGGGGCGCACCCTCCACCCTTGTGGCTGGCTGGTGGCCCCCCTCTGGTGCTTTCTTCGCCCAATATTTTTTCTTTATTCCAAAACTGATCTCCGTGAAGTTTCATGACTTTTGGAGTTGTGCAGGCCTCTAATATTTGCTCCTTTTCTAGTCCAGAATTCCAACTGCCGACATTCTCCCTCTTCATGTAAGCCTTATAAAATAAGAGAGAAAATGCATAAGTATTGTGATATAACGTGTAATAACAGCCCATAATGCAATAAATAATGATATAAAAGCATGATGCAAAATGAACGTATCACTAGACGCGATGAGGTAATTGTTGACTCAATCGGGTCATATTACTATCCCTATGGGTACCGGAGTGCCATCAAGGATGCTTAATTGTGTCTTGGTTCAACTCGTACCCTACTGAACTATGGAGTTATCCATCAAAATAGTTTCTATAGCGAAACTTATGATGACAACAAAGAGGAATATTTTCTCTTCACCATTACGGATATGTCAAACAAATTATCTCCTTATTGTCTGGATTGTACTACACATACTACAAAACCCGTAGCACATGTTGCGTACAAGATAGTTTTCCAGAATGTCTTTTGCATGCCAAACTTGGCATACCCGCCTTGGTCATTCAGACATTGGGTTGAAACCGAAACTATTAGCAATTCCATTGGTTATACTATCATGATGCTAAATTCTATCAATATTTGGATTTTATGCGCACTACATGTTACGCAGCGAAGCTAATTAAGGCTCGTGCACCTTAAAGTCTACACTGAACCACTCAAACTCCTTGAACACATCAAGTCCAGGTAAGTGGCTCTTCCCAACCATTAACTGTACTATTCAAGTATCCATGGTTTTAAAAAGACACATCTACATGATGGTCTCAAGTGTGTCTTTATCCACACGAAAACCATTTGTTGATTATCCTGACCATTGACTTCAAGCAAATCGAATGGACAACATTGCAGAATTCTCCTTGCGTGTCTTGACTATGGCCCCAGGATTGAAGTTTAGCACTTTGTCCAATATGTCTAGACTCAAAATGGTTTGGTAGAATTCTTTATCCAAAGAGTTAAGCTCATTGCATTATCTTTACTTTGGAATTGCAACTTACCAACTTTATGTTGGAGTCATGTAGTTTTACATGCTCATGACCAAACCGCATAATATTATTCCCCTACATCTTTGATACGTGGAAATCTACCAAGTTTTTCTCATCTGCGGTAATTCGGTTACATACCAATTTCACCAGCCGACATACATCATTGACCCCTTAACATATAGTTGGGATCTATGTGAGGAATAACTATATTTCCGTCAATACCTCTAGCCCCTCACATGAGGAGTTATTCAAGGTCAGTATGTTGATTCAATGAAGAACATTTCCAGGCATTAGGGGGAGAGTTAAAGTACCACTAAGAATGCCAGGAAATTAGTTGAATGTTTAACACATTTCTGCCTCAAATCCATATACTCAAAGATCTGAACCATGCATTCAGAAGATTTGCAGCACATTGCAAATAACCTGCCAGATTCATTTACTGACTATAAAGGTGTCACACAATCCTACAATCCTGCAAAATATTCCTGGAAGATTGAAGGTACCAATAAGAATCACTCCACTCCCCATTCAAAGCAAAAGGGGGAGATGTATGACAATACTACATCTGGATTCAGCTTCTTGCAAGCAAGGATATCAAGGCCTCCGAATCAGTAAATGCAAGTCAACTTCACGTTAACAGACACCTAATGGGTAATATACACCCAGTAGATGGGAAACCTCCACCAACCCAGGTCATAGTGCACATAATGACCGGGACATCGGAATACCCGACTCAACCGCATTGGGAAATCGCGGGCAGTCACCATGGGTAAAGATATTCCATCAACTATATATACATATATAGATTCTGGAGAAACATATAACCGGAAGTCTACAATTGTCGACATACATTTCTCAACTAGATTGCAAAACCTTTCACATGATTCAGGTCCAAAGACCATGCCCTGGCAAAGTGTGAAAAACACTCGGACTAGACTCAAGCAAAGGGTATAATCTACGTAGAAATAATCTTGCTCAATAATGGGAAGGTATTCATAAGCAATATGTACATCAGTTTTCCTCTGGAAACGGAATTGAGAGCAATGAGGTGGTGGAACATAGAGCAAGTGTTGTAGCACAAGGGTTCATGCAGATACCCAACTATTCTCTGGAGGTGGAATCTCTTTACGATAACTTATATCATTGGTAGTACAAAATCATCTGTCTCTGTGGTTGATAGATGTAATGATTACATATACATGTGGATCACTAGATTCAAACATAGATGGTTCCCAATGGAGTCTCACTTCTGAATCGAAATGCAAAACACAACATACTTTGTGTAAAATCAGTAAGTCACTATACGACTTATTGTTGTCGGTATATTTTGGGACAACCGATCTAGTGAGTTCCTTATTCACAAGGATTACTCCTACACTGATGATTACCCATACATGTTAAGCATGTGATCATCTAAGTGACGGAATTTCATATGAAGGATTTGGGTAAAACTTCAAGCATCTTCACTCATACATTATGGTACACCATGCTGTCTATATCCAGATTATATTGGAGAAATTGATTGTGGACAAGTCTTATCCATCCATAATTTCCATGGTTATTTGTTCTCTAGACGTAGAGAAAGATTCATCTAGACCATGAGGAGATGGAAATAATATGTTGGGACCTAAGGTTCCATATCACAGTGCATGCATTGGATCCACCAAACGCAATTGGCTAAGACTCAAGAATATCTTTCAATATTTCCAATGCATCAAACATCTTGTCCTAATCTTTCATTTTCAGAGAAATCTGGATACCAATATCATTGGATACATCGATCAGATCCCTACTATGTCAGATCGCAGACAAGCTTTGTGTTCCTGTTAGGTGTGGTAATCATCCCTTGAAAGTCTTCGAAACAGACCTTGTGGCTATATCCACCAACCATTATCTCAAAGATAATGCTGCTTGTGTTGCCCGGATGCAAAAACTTTACGTAATAAGCAATATCGCTATATTGTATATCTTGCAAATCAAATCATGTGACTGATTTATTCACCAAGTCTCTACCAACTTTTACATTCCAGAAATATGTTCATGGAAGTGGTATGATTTGTTCACCAAGTCTCTACCAACTTTGACATTCCAGAAATATGTTCATGGAAGTGGTATGTGATGGCTTTGGAATTTGCAAGAATCAGGAGGAGTATCTTCGTGAATTGTTCCTATTCAAAGCATCATATTATACTCTTTTCCCCTTCATGAGTTTACTTTACAGGTTCTCATAAAGGTTTTTAATGAGGTAATATCAACATGACATCATATGTCATACTTTTTGTTTTCCCCACCGGGTTTTTTATGAAAGTATATACGACATATCTATTTTTCTCCGAACGCTATGAGTCTTCTCGTATCGAGTTAAATGAGACAATAGCCATTATATGTTGCATCATTTTCTCCTTATTTTCCCACTGGGTTTGCAGGAGTTTTAGCAACATATCAAACACATATGTCCTCACTTTTTCCCATAGGGTTTTGGAGGAGTTTTCAAGAGGATAATACTTACACTAAAAGGCATGGATTAGGGGGAGTGTTAGGATTTAATTAATCCTATTAATCTCTGCTTTTCCTGACAAAGGCGGTTGCCCCATGTCCCTTCGGACACACCCCTTCGGGGGCTATATATATGTGTAATCCCATCATCCTACATCTCTGTGTCTATTCTCTTGTTCTCTATTCAAAACAAAAAACAACATAAACCGAGTACTCAAACGCCTTAGAGAACGCCAAATCCACCTCGGCAAAGACAATGCCGAGTATTACACTCGGCAAAGTCAACTCAGCTTACCCACGATCGGCTTACACTGCTTTAAGCCGAGTGCCAACAGATTACGCTCGGCTTACAGCGAAACGCAAGGCAACAATATGTGTTTCATGTGGTGCCACTACCATGATGTTGTTGTCCCCAACCATTCTTCTAAACAGCCCTGCCTCTTCTTCGGCGCCGGCAACCCCACCTCACACCCGAATCAAGCCTCCAACTCCCCTCCATCGGTGACGCTGCTATCGCATCGTCCCCGGCTTCCGGTCGCTCCTGTTTGAGGCCTCACCAGCGCCATGCTCCTTGCTGGCGCTCGGTGTGGTGCACTTTTCCATCTCGGGACCGTGCCTCCTCTTCTCCCCCAAATTAGGTCCGACTACATGAGCATGGCCAACGCCACCACGGTGAACCAACACATCGTGACCACCAATCCCCAAATTAGGTCCGACTACATGAGCATGGCCAACGCCACCACGGTGAACCAACACGTCGTGACCACCAATGCTCTCGATAACTCATACTATAAGAATGTCCTCACGCACAAGGTGATGTTCTTGTCAAGGCGAAATCAAGAGGACGGTCGTCAACCACTAGTCCATCCATGAATCATCATGCTGTCGCGTTAATTTGTTTGTGCGCTTTACTTTTTGCACTGTCTGAGGTCACATGCTTGTGATTTTCATTCAAATTTTATGCATGTAATTAGTTATTTCCCTAAAATTGCTTTTGGAGAACGACCTCGATGTAGGCCTCCAAATTCAAATTTCATCAAAATTCATATTTTACGTTTAAAAAATTTCTGGAAAAAATACAAATATGCATGAAGGCATACACACACATGCGTGTAAATTTTCAGGGTAAAATACATTGAAATGAGGGTTGTGCAAAATTTTTGTTGAGGCTTTTTAACACATGATACTATTCATCCTCCCAGGCCATGAATTTGTCTTTATTATACAGATGAACATATCACATTTCAAGGTATTTCATCCTAAAAATTTACACACATACACATGACATCTTTTGTTTACTTGCACACTTTTTTTTCAGATTTTTTTTAAGTTGAAAAGTTTGAATTTTGACTTTTTTCAAAAATTTCGAGCTCCAATGAGCTTGGTCACCAAAATGACGTTCTCGTTATTTGCACTCTTCAAATTCTTTGGATGCTTATTGGTGATGCAGTTAGGGCATCTCCAACGCCCTCTCCTAAAATGGACACATTATTTGTCCGCGGACTGGTCCGTAACAGTCCGTGGACACAGATGGGGGAGCTTACATCCAACTACATCCTCTAAACGTCTATGGCCAGGCCCGACCGATTTTCATTTCAAATGCATAGCAATATGATAGCTAGTTAAAGTGTGAGGTTCACATAGCGTCCGATCACAAACAAAAAGAAGCAAATGTTTATAGTTTTTACATGCGCTTGATCACAAAAGTACCAGTCCGTGCAAAAAGCTACATTTTGCCCTGCCAGAGCGGCTATCTGAACCTCCCCGCGCACTCTACCGCCACTTCCTCCTCACGATCCGCCTCCTTCTCGGACACCAATCGCTTCAACATCTAGACATGGGCGGCGTGCATGATCATGTGCATCATCATCCAACTCGTCCATCCTCATGGTCAACATCTTTGAATCCTCTGAAGCGGCCCCGAGCTCAACTCTCCTCTCTTAGACCTTGGTCTTCTTCTGTTGTCGATCTTCTTCTCGTTCGTCGTCATTAAGATGTTTAGCCTCTCAGCCTTCTTTTTCTCCTACACGTCGGTGCGCTTGACAACATTCCTCCTCCCTCTTCGACAAGATGTCCTTGAACGTTTCAGTTATCTTGGCTATTGCCCCTCTCGCTTCTCCTTCTCTCCACCCACTTCCTTCCTCGGAACACCCTTCTAACCTTCTTAGGTGGCTCTTCTGTTGGGTCAGTTGGATCATCCGCTTCTTCCTCGGTGCCGATGCCGATGGTCTTGATGGAGTTGGCAATGGAGTGCCACTTGGTTTCCCCATTCAATTTGGGTTCTCACTTCTATGAAGAAGACTATGCTAATGGAAAAAAGAGCTAGTTGGATTGGTGATTCCAAACCTGCTTTTTGTAAGCTCTCCAGATAATTGCTGCATTAGTTTGGTGATCATTGTGCTCTTGTTTCATTTCATCTTGTATAACCGCAATGTGATTGTGTCTATACTTGATAGTTGCCTTAGCATGAAATAATTTGGTGTTTTTATCTCCAAGCTTAATCCATCTAATAGCTTCCTTGCTTCAAGTAAGTATTTTGGTAGGACAGATGGTTAATTAAATGTTGTTTCAGGATCTCTCTCTACCACAGGATTTTGTGGCAAGACACATTGTTCTGGATTTGGGAGACACAAGAGGATGATAGAGGATGGGTTCACACGAGGTTTTTATTCAGGTTCAGCCCCGCTGTAGAAGAGGTAATACTTTACTCCCGTTGATGATAATCTGGGCTCGTACAAGGGATCTCAGTACAAAGATCATATATAATGTTGGTATGTGTGTTTGTACACATGCCGTGTGGGTGCCCTAACCTTGCGTTATATAGGGCCGGCAAGGCCATGATCATACAGCGACCAAATCGTCCAGGTCGTAGCAACGATACATTAAATATCGTACTACTTTGTGTCATACAAAAGCTTATTAGGTTTCAAAATAGGATAGCAGATTGTTTGGTTAATTACAGTCATACTCAGTCATGTATTGCTGTTCGGCTTCAAAGAGGCCCCCCTTATATTAAGGAGCTCTTGACAACTAATTGTAATCCTTTTAAGGAATAAAACTCCCAATTTCCCCGCAAAATAAAAAAATAAAATAAGATAATATAAGATACTAAGGGTCTGTTCGGTAGCTCGCCAGCTCCCAGCTTCCATGAATCTGCGAGGGAAGCTGGCCCGAACGGCCCAGCTCCAGGAAGCTGGCTTCCCAGATCGAAGCAGCATCGACGTATAAAAACTTGGAGCCGTAGTTTTGTCGATCCCAGAAGCGGGATTCCTGGAGTTGGCGTTATTTACGATTGGATGCCACCGCGAAGTGCCTCACGTACCGGTTCGTTATGTTTCCCTCCGATGTGGGCCAAGCCCATCCTCTCTCGTCCTGTTTCACACCGATCCTACCTGTTGAGCCGACTGGGCTCCAGCCCGCTTAGGCAGGCCAGCCTACTAGCGCGACGAGAAGCGGAAGTGATCGAGCAGAACGGTTTTCCATCGATCCCGATTCATGGAAGAAGCTGGCGATCGAAAATAGAAGCTAGATTTGAGGATTTCCTGGAGCCAGGGAGTTACCGAACAGGCCCTAACTTATTATACTACATATTATGAAAATAGTACCGTATACTAGTATCATATACATGATACTAGTATATGCTATTCTCCGTCATGGGCAGCCTTAACTACGTCGTACCGCTCGTCTTGATGACGCATTAACGGGCAAACCCTAAAGGGCGCCTTATGCGCCCGTTTCTTCACTTTTCGCAAAAAGGGGCGCACACCCCACCTGCTGCGCTGGGCCGGCCCCGTTGTCCCTTTTTTTCCTGTTTAAACTGAAGCAAAGCAAAAAATGTGCGAGGCGGAGTTGGAACTCGAGATCTACCGGTTCTGAGAGCAGGGCCAACGATTCCTGTGCTGGACCCCACCTGCTGGACAGTACTCCCTCCCTTCGGGTTTATTAGGCCTCTCAGCATCACAAGCCTGTACCATTTTATAAGGCCCCGCTTTGGAAAAGTGCATGCATGCAACCATTTCATTGGTTACATTGAAAGTCATTATTGTTAGTACCATGGCTGGAAAATTAATACACTTCATGTGTGCTTTTTCATTGGTTGCATGCATGTGAGAGAATGCATTGTGAGTGGAATAGAAGAATTAATGTGAGCAAATTACTATGTATCTTGGTCTAAGAGAAGTTGTCTTTAGGCCCAATAAACCCGGACGGAGGGAGTACTTGTGCAATAAATTTGCGAGTTTGATTCCTGTATAGAACAACTTTTTGGGGTTTTTTTGCGCTACCAACGGCCAATGATCTTTGCGTGTGATCAATTAAAGCTTTGCTGGACCGGCCCAGTAAAAATATCACCTACAAGCGTGAGTAATCTGAACCATGCCGAGTGGGCGTTGTTGGGTGTGCTCAGCCAAGTGGGCCTCCTGGTATGTGCCTAGCCAAGTGGGCCACCTAGAACGGACTTGGATTGTCCCAGGCATGTTAAGGGCTTGTTTGGTTTCAATAAGTCACCTGAAGAGGGTGTTTGTTTCCAGGGACTTAAAAAAGTCCCTACAAGTCCCATCTAAACCAAACAGGAGGGACTTATAGGGACTTAAAGTTGGCATTTGGGACTTATGAATCTCAAGGAGGGACTTATAGGGACTTATAGTTGTAATATGGTCTTATAGGGACTTATAAGTCCCAGGAACCAAACAGGTAGGTACTTTTTAAAGACTTGTGACTTATAAGTTGGGACTAAAAAAAGTCCTAGGACTTATGAACCAAACATGTGACTTAAAACCAGTGACTTTTAAAGTCACGCTTGTTTGGTTGTCACCTGACTTATAAGTCACCTGACACATCTTTCCACACCAATCAACATCATGCAGGTGGTGGGACCCACGCAAAAGGGGGTGACTTATAAGTTTTAAGTTGGGGTGGAGCAACTTATGACTTATAAGTTAGGGTGACTTATAAGTCGGGTCTGTTTGGCAAAATAAGTCACTTTTTCCACTTTTCGACTTATAAGTTGGTGATTTATTTGGAACCAAACAGGCCCTAAGTTGTTTCCCTATGTTTTAGACGAGCTCGATTCTCATACAAAACAACCTTTTGAATTATTTTTTTGTGCTACCAACGGCGAGCGGTCTTTGTGTGCGATCAATTAAAGCTTTGCTGGGCTGACCCAGTGAAAACATCACCTATGAGCGCTAGTAAGCTGAACCGGTGTTGAGAGCGCCGGTTACAAGCTCCCGGATTGACGACCCCGCCGAGTGGGCGTTGTTGGGTGTGCTCAGCCAAGTGGGCCACCGGGTATGTGCCTAGCCAAGTGGGCCGCCTAGAGCGGACTTGGGTTTTTTTTGAAACGCGGTAAAAGATTTGCCATTTTCATTGATTAAGAGAGAAGTTTAAGAGGTTAAGGCCCATGGCCGAATTACAATAATCACTCTCGCGGCATTATGTTACTCAAGTGCCTCGCCCCCGCCATGCTCCAAAGTGACGCCTCCTTTTTAATCCTAGCAACAATGACTCCAACCGGGACAGCGGTATTACGAAAGATCCGCGCATTCCTCTCATTCCACAACTCCCAAGAGATAAGAAGCATCAAGGAAGCAAGTGGTCTTCGCAATTGTGTCTTCTTGGTAGCATTGTGGCTCCACCACTCTTTAACGGAAGTTGCGGCACTCCAATCACTAAAATGCACATCATGGAGACCGAGCCAATCTTTGATCATGCGCCAAACTCTCATAGTGTATCTGCATTGGAATAAAAGATGGGCTGCTGACTCTTGAACCTGCTTACGTAGGGGACAAAGGTTACAGTTCGGCCACACACGACGTTGAAGCCTATCCGCTGTCCAAATCCTATTGTTGATTGCCAACCAAGCGAAGAACTTGCATTTAGGAGGCGCCCAAATCTTCCAAACGGTCGATACCATCTCAGTGTCAGTATGGCCAAAGAACTGCGCCTTGTAGGCCGACGTCGCCGAGTAGTGTCCATCAATGGTGAACTTCCAGGTGATAGTGTCGGGCGTGTCCATGTTGAGGTGAATATGGGAGACCTTCTCCCAAAGGGTGACAAACTCAGAGAGGTGCTCGACAGTGAAACCGTGAAGGATGTCCACCTGGGACTTGGGTTGTCCCAGGCATGTTAAGTTGTTTCCCTATGTTGGGCATATCCCGGAGGGATTCTGCCATCACTCTCTCCCATTTCATTTTTCGTTGCTTAAAAATATGCATTCTTCCAAGGTGTCATGCCGTATCAATCGAAAAGAGATGTTTTAATCTCCAATGTTGATTCAATTAGAGGTTGTGTACCAAAGAATAAATAATTTGTTGGGATGTGCCATGTGCGGGTGAGAGTAGTTAATTGCTGCCACTTAGAGCATCTACAGTTGGGGCCTCAAACACGACACAAACGTCCAGACGGGCTGACTGGTCAATGACCGGTCACAAAAAATCGACCTACCCGAACGCCTCAAACCGTCCTTCAGACGCCCGGACTGTCCGACGCCCCTCATATCTAGCCAAAATACAGGGCAATCCGGGAACGTTAGCCGGGCCACCCCAACCCCACATATATCCCCTTTGATGAATCCTCAACTTTCTCCATCCTCTCCTCTTCCCAATCCGATCCATGGTGGACGATCGCAGCGGCTCCGGCTCCAATGGCGACAAGAGCGACGTCGATGGGACCGCTCACCGCATTGCTTTGCGTCGCTCCCGTCTAGATCAGGCCGACAATAGCGGAGGCAGCTCAGAAGCAACACACCATCCCACTCCGCCCGCCGTTGAAATCCAGGTACGCCGCTCGACTGCCACCCTATCCCACTAGTAGAAAAACCCCTATTAGTCCCGGTTGGTGAGGGCCTTTTGTCCCGGTTCTTGAACCGGGACTAAAGGGTCGTTACTAATGCCCTAGACCTTTACTCCCGATTTTAACACGGACCGGAATAGATGGGCCTTCACGTGGCCGGTGCGCCGAGCCCAGGCAGGAGGGCCTTTGGTCCCGGTTGGTGGCACCAACCGAGACCAAAAGGCATCCACGCGTCAGCATTTCAGTGGCTGGGTTTTTTGTTTTTTTTGAAAGGGGGGGGGGTTGGGGGTTTTGGAGGGTTAATTTAGTTGTTTCATATATTGTGCTAGCTAGCTAATTAATAGAGAGAAGTATCCTCTCTTATGTCCATGCTTGGTCGATGCTACGTACTATACATAGAGAGGCCCTCGACACGCTAGCTAGTAAGAAAATGAAGGGAACCATTAAATACAGAAGTTCGTCATGCATACCGAGAGAAGTGATCGATCGACCTCTCCTTCTCCGAGAGATTGGTCGAACTACAAGTTTTCGTATTATCCATCCCACGCTACTGGCTACATACATATACAATATGTAAGATCTCTTACAATTCCCTAGCAATTAAAATCAACTTCCACATGGTATTCTCTGGCTTTATTGATGACGTGGTCAAGAAAGAATCCCGCCAATTCCTCTTGAATTGCTTCCATGCGATCTTGTTCTAGGAGTTCATTCCGCATCTGCCACGTCTAATTTGAAGAAGGGGGTTAATTAATACATATATATGAATGAAACTCAACAGAAATGATGGTGTAATAAAATGAAATTGTGAATATTATTGCTTACGCACTTCATATTGTCTTTGAGAGTCGCCCCGCTTATTTTTCAAAGTCGCGTTGTAGATGAACTCGCACACGTAGTATCCACAGATATCATTCCCTTGTTCCTAATACAAGCACTTTACGAGAAATAGAGGTTAATCAAACTGATAATGAAGCATTATAAATGGCATTGATGAAAGTATAGCTATAGAATCAACGGGAGATGCCCGCAACTAGCTAGCTCGCTACTAGTACTTACTTTCGGATATGTATATCGCAGCTCCTTCGGCAGTCCCGGAGCTTCTGCGGTGAACTGTTTCCAAACCCTGCAAGACAAAGAAAATAATTATTATTACTTGAGATATCAGGAAATGAACAAAAAGTTGTCGATATGGTGCGATAATGATCGATTGAACTTACTTGTTGAGCAATTTAGTCATGTCCGCATAGGTTTCGGGATCTTTTCGTCTCGAGTCTAAGACGGTTACTAGTCCCCGCTCAAGCTTAATCTCCAGAAGAACATAGTGGAAGCTGCGCACGCATGCATAACTCATCAATTACATTACTATAACCTCGCTCGAGTAATAAGGGAAACCGAATATGCACACGACAGTAACACTCACTCGAAGTTGTAAGGAAAGAGTATTAAATCTTTGTTTTGATTTTTGATCAACGATTGTAGCAAGTTGGCCTTGGCCTCTTCGGCGTGCTCTTTAACCTGAATTTCATGTATGATATTTGTGTTAATGAACCCAATATCATATATTTCTTGTTTTCTGCACTCGACGATCTTCAATCTGCATAATATAGTGAGGATAATTAATTATAAATACATGCAATGAAAGAGCTGAGCTATATATAGAGACTTAATGACAGCAATAGTACTTACAGACAGTAGCAAAAGACCGTTAATTTATCGAGGGCCTTTTGATTGAAGAACTCGAAGAACTCCTCAAATGGAGTAGGCAACAGATCAGTTCCAACGAGGTCGTGCTCCTCTTTAATATCCAGATACAAAGTATTCGTCCCCCCAGACTCTCTGCAAGTTTTCATGTACCAATTACGGAATCTTCGCATCATCGTTGTTAGAGATTTTTCATCTTTGATGAGAGACTTCCCGTACTCGTATCTGTGTTCGTCCACCTCCATGAAATCAGGGAGTTGATCGTCAGGCAGGTAATCTGCAAGATTGCCATAACCGGCCACCGTCCCCGGAGCATTAACGACGATGTCGCTGCTAGACACATTGAGCGGGGGGCACGATTGATTTGCTTGTTCGCCGAGCTGGGCAATTTTTTCGCAGCTGCTCGTTCTTTTGACCTTTGATGTCTGACAGTACTTCCCGACCGCTCCGCTTCGAGATATGTCTGTTTAGTAATGCGCTCATAGTTTTCCTCCTTGGTCCTCTCGTACGATAACTTCTCTAGAGGCTTGAGAGAAGGACCGTATCTGTATTGGCTCCCGCCCTCTGCTGGCTGTACTGCTAGACGCCGAAGCAGACGGAGCGGCTGCGGCGTCTGTCTTCTTTCGTGCTTGCTTACGAGGCAGAGGAGAAGGACTACGACGCGCCGGAGTAGCCGGGGCGGCGGCGGGTCTCTTCCGCCCTTGCTGGCAAGGCAGAGAAGGAGGAGGCTGCTGGCTGCTCGGGCGCGCCGGCGCAGGCGGAGAAGGAGGCGGAGTGCCGCCATGCACCGGAGAAGGAGGCGGAGTGCCCTGATCGTCACTCACCGGAGGAGGAGGCGGTGGAGGAGGCGGAGTGCCCTGACTTGCCGGAGGAGGAGGAGGAGGCGTCCAATTCGAAAGCTTGATGAACTCCTTCCGCCATAGGCATGGAGTCTTCAGAGCATAACCCAGCCGAGTCTCCCCTTCACCGGTAGGGTGGTCAAGCTGGAGGTCCTCAAATCCCTCCGTTATTTCATCCACTGTCACCCTAGCATATCCTTCTGGAATCGGACGACAGTGAAAAGTTGCGCCGGGTTCAGAAGGTCGAACTTGGCAGCTAGCCGCCTTGACTATGAAGTTCTGCCATTGCGTCATAAGGTGGCAATTTTGAGACTCCGTGATAAAATCCACGGGGTAGCTAGCAGGAGCCGTCAAGACATGCTCCGGTTGAAGCAGCTCGGTGGAAGCCACACCGCTTCTCCGCTGAGATGGCGGGGTAGCTTCGGAGGAAGCTTCGGCAGGTCGTTTGCTGCGATCTGCTTCTCGTTCCTCTAGCCCTTGTACCCTTTCGTGCAGCGCCTGCAGTTGGCTCTGCTCCAGTTTTGTCACGCCCAATATGCGATACTATCCTAAAGAGACTCGAAGGTCCCACCAAGGATAGAACCGCATATTGAAACACTTTTGCAAGGTGGATATCATTACATCAACATTACATAATAGATGGGGATACATACAAGAGGCATACAATGCCACTCGAATACAACATCATCATACATAAGATCAACATCCGGCTACGGATGAATCACGAACAGAAACTCAAACGACATCCACCCTACTAGCCCAGGATGCCGACCTGGAACCTATCCCCTAATCAAAGAAGAAGCATAAGAAGAACTCCAAAACAAGCAACATCGCTCTCGCGTCATGATCATCGCATAAACCTGTACCTGCAACTATTGTTGTAGTATTCTGTGAGCCACGAGGACTCGGCAATCCCATTACCATGGGTATCAAGACTAGCAAAGCTTAATGGTAAATGAAGGGGTAAAGTGGTGAGGTTGCAGCAGCGACTAAGCATATATGGTGGCTAACATACGCAAATAAGAGCAAGAAGAGAGCAAACGGAACGGTCGTGAAGCTAGCAATGATCAAGAAGTGATCCTGAACTCCTACTTACGTCAAACATAACCCAAAACCGTGTTCACTTTCCGGACTCCGTCGAAAAGAGACAATCACGGCTACACACACGGTTGATGCGTTTTAATTCAGATCTGGTGTCAAGTTATCTAGAACCGGACATTAACAAATTCCTATCTGCCCATAACCGTGGGCACGACTTCCGAAAGTTTATACCCTGCAGGGGTGTCCCAACTTAGCCCATGATAAGCTCTCGCGATCAACGAAGGATATTCCATCTCCCAGGAAGACCCGATCAGACTCGGAATCCCGGTTTACAAGACATTTCGACAATGGTAAAACAAGACCAGCAAAGCCGCCCAATGTGCAAACAAGTCCTGATAGGAGATGCACATATCTCGTTCTCAGGGCAACACCGAATAAGTCAAGCTATGAGTAAAACCAGCCCTCGAGTTGCCCCGTGGTGGCCCCGCAGGTTGCTCAGTTCGGACCAACACTCGAAGGAGCAGTGACCCGGGGGGGGGCTAAAATAAAGATGACCCTCGGGCTCCAGAAACCCAAGGGAAAAAGGGCTAGGTGAGGCAAATGGTAAATCCAAGGTTGGGCCTTGTTGGAGGAGTTTTATTCAAAGCGAACTGTCAAGGGGGTCCCATAAATCACCCAACCGCGTAAGGAACGCAAAATCCGGGGACATAACACCGGTATGACGGAAACTAGGGCGGCAAGAGTGGAACAAAACACCAGGCATAAGGCCGAGTCTTCCACCCTTTACCAAGTATATAGATGCATTAATTAAATAAGAGATATTGTGATATCCCAACATAATCCTGTCCACCATAGAGCAATCTTCAACTTCACCTGCAACTAGCAACACTACAAGAGGGGCTGAGCAAAAGCGGTAACATAGCCAAGCAATGGTTCGTTAGGAAGGGTGAAAAGGTTAGAGGCTGACATGGCAATTGGGAGGCTTGAGGAGCAAAATATAGGTAGCGCATCAAAGCGATAGAATGAAGCAACTAGCATACCAATGATAGTAGTGAGATCCAGGGTAGTGGTCATCTTGCCTGAAATCCCGCTAGAAAGAAGAACGAGTGCATGAAGAAGATGAAGCCACGAAGATGAACCAAGCGTAGACGAACGAATCCTCACGATCGCAACAAAACAGGAACTATCGAGAAGAAGCACACAACATGGTAAACATACCACACATAAACAAGACATGATTCTCAACCAAGTATGATTCATGACAAGGCTACATGAAGCTACTCATAGCAAGAGATGATGCAAACAAGAGCAACACATCAAGGCAAGTTTAAATGAGTCCGGAAACAACATATAATAAATCCGGTAAGTCCTCATATGCAAATTTCGAATTTGGTCCAGATTTGAATAAAACCTTATGTTCGCGTTGTTAAAGAGCAAGTTAATATGCAGCAAGATGATCTACATGAGATTCTAGTCAAGTTACATATAAAGTTCATTTAGTTCGGAGCTACGGCCTAGAAAATATGAGCAAAACAAGTCAAGCATGACATTGATGCAAAATGCATACAAACATCAAGCAAACACCTCAAAACAAGGATGCAACATGATAATATGAAGTTACATGCAAAATCAAGCAAGTTTCATATAGAGCACACTCAAAACGGAGCAACGGTTCAACACATACTCTATAGAAGTCATAACAACAATCTGTCCAAAACAGCAACTAGGCATCTTGCATGCACCAAAACAATATGCTACAGCACCCCAACATGAGAACAAAAGGCATGGACATGATGTACAGGTAAAACATGACAAAACATGAACACTGAGCTATCTCCAGAAATCACTAGAACATGCTCAAAAAGACATGGCAAGATTGCAAATAATAACAGTTTGACTTTGTAGAAATAAATGTTTAGAGCTATCAAACAGCATGTTACAAGAACTTATCATAGAAACTTAAGGCATGGCATGATACTACTAAATTCATAGAACACAAGTCCTTTACTGACCATGAGCCAAAAAGGATCAGAAGATATGATGGCACCCATGTAAACATGGCAAATGATATGACAGATTCAAACATGGCAGGAACAACGATAAGTAGGCATGTTGGTGAGCTTGTATCACTCACCACAAAGAATTACATGGCATAGCAAGGTAACCAACATCAAGATGACATGTTTATTAAGCTAAGAATGGCAAAAACAAGTTCATAGGGTGCATGGATCACTAGCAAAACACATGGCAAAACTGAACTTAATGTTAACAGACTGACAGCAACATTATTTAGCAATTTGAGAGCAAGATTGAAACAATCTACAACAGGATATAAATGCAACCAGGGGCATGGATGGATAGAGCATGACATGTATAACAAAACATCCTTAGTGGACATCTCCAGATTATGCATAGAATGACTTGTAGCAGCAGGTTTACATAGCATCACAAAATAACAGATTCAGCCTAGCAAAACAGCAACAGCAAGTACCCTACTTAACAAGCTTGATGCACTCACTACACAACTCACAAAAATACATGGATTGCACCTCTGTAAAGATGGCATGATTTAGTACACAACACATGTAGAGCTCATGCTCATAGGATGCACACATCAAATGCAACAAAAATGACAAATCACCAAGTTATAACAGTTTCAGCAGATTAACATCATATAGCACTCTTGCAACGATGATTCCGGCGTCAAGATGGACTCAAGAAAGCATGGCACAATGGAATGACATGTAGAGCATCTCTCAGTGAACATTTTGATATATTACACGCACAAAATGGAGCTACGGATGCAGAGCTATGATGCGATGAACATGGGCACAAAATGTCAAAAAAATCAGGGACTTCACAGGAATTTTGGGGTCAACCCTAAAAACTGGATCTGGATCTGGTGCGTGGATCTAGGCATGCCGGAGCCTCGCCAGAGCTGCAGGTTGGGAGGAGACCAGAGATGGCCGGCGAGGGGGGTCGGGGCCGGCCGGGGCACGGTCGGTGGCGAGGGCCGCGGCGGGGAAGCGACGGGGCGACGGCGGCGGCCGACGGCGGAGGCGCGGGGATCCGGCGCGGCGGCGCGGCGATCAGGCGCGGGGCTGAGTGGGCAGCGCAAGGAGGCGGAGTGGCGCGTGGGCCTCGGGGGCCGGCTATGGGCTCGGCGGGCCGGGGTGGCGCGCGGTGGCCGGGTGCCACGTGTCGCGCCCTGGTTCACCGGGCGGCGGCGGCGTGAAGTGTCCGGCCCGGGACGGACACGTCTGGCAGCGCGGAGGGAGATTTGCTAGGGTTTCGCCCAAAAATTGGACGGGGAGGACATATTTATAGGTAGGAGGAGCTAGGAGGCTCCAAATGGAGTGTAGTTTTCGCCCACACGATCGTGATCCGACGACGGAGAGCATGGAAGGGGTTAGGATGGCTTTTGGGCCAGTTTGGAGGGGTGTTGGGTTGCAACACAAAGAGGGCTTTTATGGTTACCCGGTTAACCGTAGGAGTATCAAACGACCTCCAAATGGCACGAAGCTTGACAGGCGGTCTACCGGTGCTATACCATGGCCGCTTGGCAAACCTCAGGCCATTCTGAGAAAGTTTAACACCCGCTCACAACAGGATACAAAAGGGGGACGCCGGAGGACATAGGAGTGCCGGATTGCAAAACGGACAATGGGGAAAATGCTCGGATGCTAGAAACGAACACGTATGCAAAATGAAATGCACATGATGACATGGCAATATGCAACACGCAAGCAAATGACATGGCAACTACGGCGAATAACTGGAAGACACCTGGCGCATCGAATCCGGGGCGTTATAACACTCCTCCACTAACAAGAGATCTCGTCCCGAGATCTTAGGACCGAGACGGAAGGGAAAATGGGAGGAGGTGAAGCAAGAACTCAAGAGAAGAAGAAAAAATCGAGAGCACTCGAGAAGAAGAGAGGAACGACGAGAATGACGAGAACCGAAAGCTCACAGAATCAGATAGACTATGAAACCACTCCGGTTAGAACGAGATAAGAAACGAATAAGACTGAAAGGATTTAGGCAGCACACCGGCTAAACAAGGAGAGGATCGAATCATGAACTAGAGAAGATGGAATGATACTTGACGAGAGGAACAACACAATGTCCCCAGAAGAATTGAAATAGAATGAAAATAACTTAGAAGGAAGGGTTGAACGGAGCTGTTGAGAAAATCAACAACGAAAGAATAAGCTTGTTGTAGACTTATGGATAACATCTCAGAAATTATGAGGTGATGACTGACCACAAACGGAAATGATATAATAGCCGAGAAAGACAAAGAAATGCAAAACTCCACTTCATAAGAATACGGAGAATTAATTGCACTTCGAGACGCGAGAAGAAAAGATGCTTGAACTCCACCAACAAAATCTTGATGAACTCTTGAAGAATGAATTAAATCATGAAGAACCACCATGAGGAACTCCGGTGACAAAAGGATGCTGAAATAGAAATGAAGGATGAAAGAATAAGATGAGCCTTGTGATGATTTAGATGGAGGTTCCGACGAAATGACCGAGGAAATTGAACTCCGGAATGTAAAAGATGAAAACACGTGGAACTAGAATTTATTCAACAAGAACAAACTCTGAAGGAAGGGATTAATCACTTCTAGGAAATAAGAATAAGATTTATTGTGTGCTTATCCTTCATCAAATTAAATTGATGACAAGCAATGGATTTTTCATACTACTTATTCTTCTTGAAAAGGATTGAGAAGTGACATATCGCAAACTTGAGAAGGTCTTCATGAACCACCGGTAGGATTGAAAAGAACGAATGAATTAAAATGATAATCAAGGAAAATGAATCTTGAACGAACCGCCATTAGAATTCGGAAATGATTGACGAAAGAGGATGAATCACCGGGAAGAATTAGAAGAACCAATATGCTAGAGGGGATGAGATGCAAAAGAACAAAGAGATCATGAGTTGATTAAAGAACACTTGAACGGAGCACCGGGATAACTGTATAACGGTAGCTGAAATGTGAGGACGAAGAATTCTTCTGGAATGATGGCCTCCGATGAAAAGAAATGGAAAAACAACTCTTGACATACTCCGGATGGTTAAGAAAAGAATATCTGACAAGTGGAATAATTTGAGAGGATAACATGAAGATAGAACCACGAATCTTCGGGAGAACGGGAAGGATTTAGAGGAAAAATTCTTCTTAGGTCTTCAAATGACGACGAGCAACACCACAAAAAATTACTGAGATACTCCGGGAGAATGAAAAGCAAAGAGGTTGAGCCAACAATGAAATGATTTGAAATCGATCTTGGAAAAGCATCTGACTGATGAAATTCATTCTTACGTCAAACTCTGAAAAGAATTTGGAATAGCTCCGGGGGAATTAGAAGAGTCAGGTAAGATCCTGGGAAAAGACCTGTGGGTTAGGGCCCACTGAAGATATAACACCGTTGGAAGGTATGATGAACAGATAGATGAAGCACCGGAATAATTGAAATATTTGAATGAGGTGACAACCTCGAATTAATTGGAACACAGATGAATCTCCTGAGATGTCTTGAACACTCCGGAAGGATAAACTGGCGAGAGGCGAACAAGCAAGGAGAACACTTGATCCAAGGAAAAGAATGTGATCAACCGAAAAACTTGAATTGAGTCCACCGAAAAAAGAAAAGGGATGAAGAATGACGAACGAGACGAGAATTCACCGGTTGAAATAATTGAGGGAAGACCGAAGAGGCTCCGTACGAATGAAATTGATGCTCGAAACCAACTCAGGCTCCCGGAAGAAGAGGGTGGGAGGGCGGGAAAACAAAGGCAACTTGGAAGGGGGAACCGACGAATATCTTGAAGAGAAAACACCAGTTGAAATCATTGAGGAAAGAAAGCAAAGACTTCGCACGAGTAGGATGGATACTCGATTACGGACTCCGGCTCTGAGAAGGAAAAGGGTGGGTGGGTGGGAAAAGAAAAACAACTGAGGATTGGAAAACAACTTCATTAAGAGCGAACCGAGGATCGAACTTGCAAAAAAACGGAGAGGGTCGAATCACCTTGACGAGAAATGCACCGGATGAAAAGAGCTGAGGAACAACGATCGGAAAACCAACTGCGTGATCCTAAAGAAAAATTTGAAGGGGAAGAGGAGTAATTCAAAACACCCACGTCAAGATTCCTGGCCAGAGCGACGAAGAGGCTGAGAAGTAAAAGAATTCCTACTCTCCGATATAACTAGACTCCGAAAACAGTTTTCTTCTAGACTCAACAACGGCCAAACTACACGATCAATCAAGGGGGCTCCTAGGGTCGGTCGAGGCTCTGATACCAACTTGTCACGCCCAATATGCGATACTATCCTAAAGAGACTCGAAGGTCTCACCAAGGATAGAACCGCATATTGAAACGTTTTTGCACGGTGGATATCATTACATCAACATTACATAATAGATGGGGATACATAATACAATGCCACTCGAATACAACATCATCATACATAAGATCAACATCCGACTACGGATGAATCACGAACAGAAACTCAAACGACATCCACCCTGCTAGCCCAGGCTGCCGACCTGGAACCTATCCCCTGATCAAAGAAGAAGCAGAAGAAGAACTCCAAAACAAGCAACATCGCTCTCGCGTCATGATCATCGCATAAACCTGTACCTGCAACTGTTGTTGTAGTAATCTGTGATCCACGAGGACTCAGCAATCCCATTACCATGGGTATCAAGAGTAGCAAAGCTTAATGGGAAATGAAGGGGTAAAGTGGTGAGGTTGCAGCAGTGACTAAGCATATATGGTGGCTAACATATGCAAATAAGAGCGAGAAGAGAGCAAATGGAACGGTCGTGAAGCTAGCAATGATCAAGAAGTGATCCTGAACTCCTACTTACGTCAAACATAACCCAAAACCATGTTCACTTCCCGGACTCCGCCGAAAAGAGACCATCACGGCTACACACACGGTTGATGCGTTTTAATTCGGATCTAGTGTCAAGTTATCTACAACCGAACATTAACAAATGCCCATCTGCCCATAACCGTGGGCACGGCTTTCGAAAGTTTATACCCTGCAGGGGTGTCCCAACTTAGCCCATGATAAGCTCTCACGATCAACGAAGGATATTCCTTCTCCCAGGAAGACCCGATCAGACTCGGAGTCCCGGTTTACAAGACATTTCAACAATGGTAAAACAAGACCAGCAAAGCCGCCCGATGTGCCGACAAATCCCGATAGGAGCTGCACATATCTCGTTCTCAGGGCAACACCGGATAAGTCAAGCTACGAGTAAAACCAGCCCTCGAGTTGCCCCGTGGTGGCCCCGCAGGTTGCTCGGTTCGGACCAACACTCGAAGGAGCACTAGCCCGGGGGGGGGGGGCTAAAATAAAGATGACCCTCGGGCTCCGGAAACCCAAGGGAAAAAGGGCTAGGTGAGGCAAATGGTAAAACCAAGGTTGGGCCTTGCTGGAGGAGTTTTATTCAAAGCGAACTGTCAAGGGGGTCCCATAAATCACCCAACCGCGTAAGGAACGAAAAATCTGGGAACATAACACCGGTATGACGGAAACTAGGGCAGCAAGAGTGGAACAAAACACCAGGCATAAGGCCGAGTCTTCCACCCTTTACCAAGTATATAAATGCATTAATTAAATAAGAGATATTGTGATATCCCAACATAATCCTGTCCACCATAGAGCAATCTTCAACTTCACCTGCAACTAGCAACGCTACAAGAGGAGCTGAGCAAGAGCGGTAACATAGCCAAACAATGGTTCACTAGGAAGGGTGAAAAGGTTAGATGCTGACATGGCAATTGGGAGGCTTGAGGAGCAAAATATAGGTAGCGCAGCAAAGCGATAGAACGAAGCAACTAGCATAGAAATGATAGTAGTGAGATCCAGGGTAGCGGTCAACTTGCCTGAAATCCTGCTAGGAAGAAGAACGAGTCCATGAAGAAGATGAAGCCACGAAGATGAACCAAGCGTAGACGAACGAATCCTCACGATCGCAACGAAACAGGAACTATCGAGAAGAAGCACACAACATGGTAAACACACCACACATAAACAAGACATGATGCTCAACCAAGTATGATGCATGACAAGGCTACATGAAGCTACTCATGGCAAGAGATGATGCAAACAAGAGCAACACATCAAGGCAAGTTTAAATGAGGCCGGAAACAACATATAATAAATCCGGTAAGTCCTCATATGCAAATTTCGAAATTGGTCCAGATCTGAATAAACCTTATGTTCACGTTGTTAAACAGCAAGTTAAGATGCACCAAGATGATCTACACGAGATTCTAGTCAAGTTACATATAAAGTTCATTTAGTTCGGAGCTACGGCCTAGAAGATATGAGCAAAACAAGTCAAGCATGACATTGATGCAAAATGCATATAAACATTAAGCAAACACCTCAAAACAAGGATGCAACATGATAATATGAAGCTACATGCAAAATCAAGCAAGTTTCATATAGAGCACACTCAAAACGGAGCAACGGTTCAACACATACACTATACAAGTCATAACAACAATCTGTCCAAAACAGCAACTAGGCATCTTGCAAACACCAAAACAATATGCTACAGCACCCCAACATGAGAACAAAAGGCATGGACATGATTTACAGGTAAAGCATGGCAAAACATGAACACTGAGCTATCTCCAAAAATCACTAGAACATGCTCAAAAAGACATGGCAAGATTGCAAATAATAACAGTTTCAGACTTCGCAGAAATAACATCAGGTTGCAATGTTTAGAGCTATCAAACAGCATGTGACAGGAAATTATCATAGAAACTTAAGGCATGGCACGATACTACTAAATGCATAAAACACAAGTCCTTTACTGACCTTGAGCCAAAAAGGATTAGAAGATATGATGACACCCATGTAAACATGGCAAATGATATGACAGATTCAAACATGACAGGAACAACGATAAGTAGGCATGTTGGTGAGCTTGTACCACTCACCACAGAGAATTACATGGCATAGCAAGGTAACCAAGAACAAGATTATGGCAAGAACAAGTTCATAGGGTGCATTGATCACTAGCAAAACACATGGCAAAACTGAACTTAATGTTAACAGACTGACAGCAACATTATTTAGCAATTTGAGAGCAAGATTGCAACAATCTACAACAGGCTATAAATGCAACCAGGGGCATGGATGGATAGAGCATGACATGTATAACAAAACATCCTTAGTGAACATCTCCAGATTATGCATAGAATGACTTGTAGCAGCAGGTTTACATAGCATCACAAAATAACAGATTCAGCCTAGCAAAACAGCAACAACAAGTACCCTACTTAACAAGCTTGATGCACTCACTAAACAACTCACAAAAATACATGGATTGCACCTCTGTAAGGATGGCATGATGTAGTCCAAAACACATGTAGAGCTCATGCTCATAGGATGCACACATCAAATGCAACAAAAATGACAAATCACCAAGTTATAACAGTTTCAGCAGATTAACATCATATAGCACTCTTGCAACGATGATTTAGGCATCAAGATGGACTCAAACAAGCATGGCACAATAGAATGGAATGCAGAGCTTCTCTCAATGAACATTTTGATATATTACACGGATAAAACGGAGCTACGGATGCGGAGCTATGATGCGATGAACATGGGCACAAAATGTCAAAAAAAATCAGGGACTTGGAGGAATTTCGGGGTCAACCCTAAAAACTGGATCTGGATTTGGCGCGTGGATCGAGGCAGGCCGGATCCTCGCCGGAGCTGCAGGTCGGGAGGAGACCGGAGATGGTCGGTGAGGGGGGTCGGGGCCGGCCGGGGCACGGTCGGCTGCAAGGGCCGTGGCGGGGAAGCGACGGGGTGGCAGCGGCTGGGGCGCGCGGCGGCGATGGCCAGCGGCGGAGGCGCGGGGATTCGGCGCGATGATCCGGCGTGGCGGCGCGGGGCCGAGCGGGCGGCGCGAGGAGGCGAAGCAGCGCGCGAGCCTCGGGGGCCGGCTGCGGGCTCGGCGGGCCAGGGCGGCGCGCGGTGGTCAGGTGCCACGTGTCGCACCCTGGTTCGCCGACCAGCGGTGGCGCGGAGTGTCCGGCCCGGGACGGACACGTCCGGCGGCGCGGAGGGAGGTTGCTAGGGTTTCGCCCAAAAATTGGACGGGGAGGACATATTTATAGGTAGGAGGAGCTAGGAGGCTCCAAATGGAGTGTAGTTTTCGCCCACACGATCGTGATCCGACGACGGAGAGAATGGAAGGGGTTAGGATGGGTTTTGGGCCAGTTTGGAGGGGTGTTGGGCTGCAACAAAAGAGGGCTTTTACGGTTACCCGGTTAACCGTAGGAGTATCAAACGACCTCCAAATGGCACGAAACTTGACAGGCGGTCTACCTGTGCTATACCAAGGCCGCTTGGCAAACCTCGGGCCATTCCGAGAAAGTTTAACACCCGCTCACAACAGGAGACAAAAGGGGGACGCCGGAGGACATAGGAGTGCCGGATTGTAAAATGGACAACGGGGAAAATGCTCGGATGCCAGAAACAAACACGTATGCAAAATGAAATGCACATGATGACATGGCAATATGCAACATGCAAGAAAATGACATGGAAACTACGGCGAATAACTGGAAGACACCTGGCGCATCGAATCCGTGGCGTTATAAGTTTCTTCCTCCTCTCCTGGGTTTTGTAACCCCCTGTGTCCGGAAAACCAACCTTCCACAGAATGGAGGCTGGCGTGCCTCGGTCCGTCCAGGGTGCTCAGGATTCCCGAGGGCCATTGTGAGCTCGTCCTTCTCCCTGTCTGGAACGAACGTCCCTTGCTGCGCTGCATCAATATAGTGCCGAAGCCTGTTGACTGGTATTTTCAGTTGCTCGTCCGTCCAACGGCACTTCCCTGATACAGGGTCCAAGGTTCCACCAGTCCCGAAGAACCAAGTCCGGCAACGGTCTGGCCAGTTCATTATCTCTGGTTCGATCCCTTTATCAAGCAGATCATTCTCAGCCTTGGACCAGTTAGGCCAGGCTTTGAGGTAGCCACCTGGCCCCGTGCGATGGTGAAACTTCTTCTTCGCAGCATTTTGCTTGTTTCTCGCCGACATCTTCTTACTCTTTTCCGATGTCTTGTGGGCCACAAATGCGGGCCAGTGATCTTTGATCTTCTCATATTTGCCGATGAATTCTGGTGTCTCTTCTTTGTGAACAAACTTGTTCAGCTCTTTCCTCCACCTCCTGAATAGGCCTGCCATCTTCTTAAGAGCACAAGACTTGATTAATTGCTCTTTAACTGGCTTCTCTGGATCCTCCTCTGGCGGTAGGGTGAAATTTGCCTTCAGCTTAGTCCAAAGATCATCTTTCTGCATATCATTGACATAAGACACCTCAGGGTCTTCCTTCTTAGGCTTATACCATTGCTGGATGCTGATCGGGATCTTGTCCCTAACAAGAACCCCGCAGTGAGCAGAAAATGCGTTCTTTGTCCGGATGGGTTCAATCGGTTCGCCGTCGGGCGCGATTGTTGTGATCTCAAACCTTTCATCCGAACTCAACTTTTTCTTCGGGCCTCGTCTCCTTACCGAAGTTGTGCTCGATCCGGAGGGCTAGAAAAAGGAAGAAAGACGAGAGTTAATTAATATGTGTACATATACCAAAACAATGGATGCATCAATTAACTAGTCATCACGGGCTTAACTAATATATATATACCTGGCCGGACTCGGTTCGGTCACTGGAGCAGTCAGCACGGTCTCCTTCTTGTACCTCCATTGGGTCACCGGAGCCATCATGAACATAGCCCTCTTCTTGTACCGGCATTAATGGGCCGGAGCCATCATGAACATAGCCCTCATCTTCACCCAATCCTTCCTGACCATCGGTGTCGTTAAGAAATGACGCAACGACATCACTTCCTTGTGCGATTATCTCCCCCAACATCGCTTCTGTTGCTTCGTCTCGGGAGTGCTCCATAGTTTCTGCAAATATTTACAACATGTAAATTATTATTCAAACATGGTACAGATGGATATATATTAGTCGCAAACGTAGAATTAGCTAGCTAATCACAATAAGGAATCATGTTAGTGGCCTCGACGCTGCTTCTCTAGGCTTTGGGGTGGCCTAGACAACGCTTCAAGGGTTTGGGGTGGCCTCGACGACAATGCTCTTTTAACTTGGTAAATTTGGGTGGCCTCGAGAGAGTTTGTCGGGTAGGGGCGCGGCTGGAGTGGGTAGGAGACCAACATCGTTTTTTCTCTAGGGTTTGGGTGTCCTCGAGAGTTTTGGTCAAGCGAGAGGGCCGAGGGGGGTGCTGCCTGAAGGAAATATGCCCTAGAGGCAATAATAAAGTTATTATTTATTTCCTCATATCATGATAAATTTTTATTATTCATGCTATAATTGTATTAACCGGAAACATGATACATGTGTGAATACATAGACAAACTTAATGTCACTAGTATGCCTCTACTTGACTAGCTCATTAATCAAAGATGGTTATGTTTCCTAACCATAGACATGTGTTGTCATTTGATTAATGGGATCACATCATTAGGAGAATGTTGTGATTGACTTGACCCATTCCGTTAGCTTAGCACTTGATCGTTTAGTATGTTGCTATTGCTTTCTTCATGACTTATACAAAGTTCCTATAACTATGAGATTATGCAACTCCCGTTTACCGGAGGAACACTTTGTGTGCTACCAAACGTCACAACGTAACTGGGTGATTATAAAGGAGCTCTACAGGTGTCTCCGAAGGTACATGTTGGGTTGGCGTATTTCGAGATTAGGATTTGTCACTCCGATTGTCGGAGAGGTATCTCTGGGCCCTCCCGATAATGCACATCACTATAAGCCTTGCACGCAATGTAGCTAATGAGTTAGTTACGGAATGATGCATTACGTAACGAGTAAAGAGACTTGCCGGTAATGAGATTGAACTAGGTATTGGATACCGACGATCGAATCTCGAGCAAGTAACATACCGATGACAAAGGGAACAACATATGTTGTTATGCGGTTTGACCGATAAAGATCTTCGTAGAATATGTAGGAGCCAATATGAGCATCCAGGTTCCGCTATTGGTTATTGACCGGAAATTGTTGTGGGTCATGTCTACATAGTTCTCGAACCCGTAGGGTCCGCACGCTTAACGTTACAATGACAGTTATATTATGAGTTTATAGTTTTTGATGTACCGAAGGTTGTTCAGAGTCCCGGATGTGATCACGGACATGACGAGGAGTGTCAAAATGGTCGAGACATAAAGATTGATATATTGGAAGCCTATATTTGGATATCAGAATCGTCCCGGGTGAAATCGGGATTTTACCGAAGTACCGGGGGGTTACCGGAACCCCCCTGGGGGTTAATGGGCCTACATGGGCCCTAAGGGAGAAGAGGAGGGCTGGCCAGAGCAGGCCGCGTGCCCCCTCCCCCTAGTCCGAATAGGACAAGGAAGAGAGGGGGGGCCCTTTCCTCTTTCCCCCTTCCCCCTTCCTTCTCCAAGAAGGCGAGAGGGGGAAGTCCTACTCCCGGTTGGAGTAGGACTCCTCCAGGCGCACCCCTAGGGGTCGGCCGCACCTTCCCCCTCCCTCCTTTATATACGGGGGCAGGGGGGCACCTCACAACAACACAAGTTGATCTTCGTGATCGTTCCTTAGCCGTGTGCGGTGCCCCCCTCCACCATATTCCACCTCGGTCATATCGTAGCGGTGCTTAGGCGAAGCCTTGCGTCGGTAGAACATCATCACCGTCACCACGCCGTCGTGCTAACGGAACTCTTCCCCGACACCCTGCTGGATCGGAGTCTGGGGATCATCATCGAGCTGAACGTGTGCTGAACTCGGAGGTGCCGTACGTTCGGTACTTGGATCGGTCGGATCGTGAAGACGTACGACTACATCAACCATGTTGTTATAACGCTTCCGCTTTCGGTCTACGAGGGTACGTGGACTACACTCTCCCTTCTCGTTGTTATGCATCACCATGATCTTGCGTGTGCGTAGGAATTTTTTTGAAATTATTACATTCCCCAACAGTGGCATCCGAGCCTAGGTTTTATGCGTTGACGTTATATGCACGAGTAGAACACAAGTGAGTTGTGGGCGATGCAAGTCATACTGCTTACCAGCATGTCATAGTTTGGTTCGGCGGTATTGTTGGATGAAGCGGCCCGGACCGACATTACGCGTACGCTTACGCGAGACTGGTTCTACCGCGTGCTTTGCACACAGGTGGCTGGCGGGTGTCAGTTTCTCCAACTTTAGTTGAACCGAGTGTGGCTACGCCCGGTCCTTGCGAAGGTTAAAACAACACTAACTTGACGAACTATCATTGTGGTTTTGATGCGTAGGTAAGAACGGTTCTTGCTCAGCCCGTAGCAGCCACGTAAAATTTGCAACAACAAAGTAGAGGACGTCTAACTTGTTTTTGCAGGGCATGTTGTGATGTGATATGGTCAAGACGCGATGCTATATTTTATTGTATGAGATGATCATGTTTTGTAACCGAGTTATCGGCAACTGGCAGGAGCCATATGGTTGTCGCTTTATTGTATGAAATGCAAACGCCCTGTAATTGCTTTACTTTATCACTAAGCGGTAGCGATAGTCATAGAAGCAATAGATGGCGTAAACGACAACGATGCTATGATGGAGATCAAGGTGTCGTGCCGGTGACGATGGTGATCACGATGGTGCTTCGGAGATGGAGATCACAAGCACAAGATGATGATGGCCATATCATATCACTTATATTGATTGCATGTGATGTTTATCCTTTATGCATCTTATCTTGCTTTGATTGATGGTAGCATTTTAAGATGATATCTCACTAAATTATCAAGAAGTGTTCTCCCTGAGTATGCACCGTTGTGAAAGTTCTTCGTGCTGAGACACCACGTGATGATCGGGTGTGATAGGCTCTACGTTCAAATACAACGGGTGCAAAACAGTTGCACACGCAGAATACTCAGGTTAAACTTGACAAGCCTAGCATATACAGATATGGCCTCGGAACACGGAGACCGAAAGGTCGAACGTGAATCATATAGTAGATATGATCAACATAGTGATGTTCACCATTAAAACTACTCCATCTCACGTGATGATGGGACATGGTTTAGTTGATTTGGATCACGTGATCACTTACATGACTAGAGAGATGTCTGTCTAAGTGGGAGTTCTTAAGTAATATGATTAATTGAACTTAAATTTATCATGAACTTAGTACCTGATAGTATTTTTCTTGTCTATGTTTATTGTAGATAGATGGCTAGTGCTGTTGTTCCGTTGAATTTTAATGCGTTCCTTGAGAAAGCTAAGTTGAAAGATGACGGTAGCAATTACACGGACTGGGTCCGTAACCTGAGGATTATCCTCATTGCTGCACAGAAGAATTACGTCCTGGAAGCACCGCTGGGTGCCAGGCCTGCTGTAGATGCAACTTACGACGTTGAGAACGTCTGGCAGAGCAAAGCTGATGACTACTCGATAGTTCAGTGTGCCATGCTTTACAGCTTCAAACCGGGTCTTCAACGATGTTTTGAACGTCATGGAGCATATGAGATGTTCCAGGAGTTGAAGTTAATATTTCAAGCAAATGCCCGGATTGAGAGATATGAAGTCTCCAATAAGTTCTATAGCTGTAAGATGGAGGAGAATAGTTCTGTCAGTGAACATATACTCAAAATGTCTGGGTATAATAATCACTTGATTCATCTGGGAGTTAATCTTGCTAATGATATTGTCATTGACAGAATTCTCCAATCACTGCCACCAAGCTACAAGAGCTTCGTGATGAACTATAATATGCAAGGGAAGAACAAGACAATTCCTGGGCTCTTCGCAAAGCTAAAGGCTGCGGAGGTAGAAATCAAGAAGGAGCATCAAGTGTTGATGGTCAATAAGACCACTAGTTTCAAGAAAAAGGGCAAAGGGAAGAAGAAAGGGAACTTCAAGAAGAACAACAAACAAGTTGCTGCTCAAGAGAAGAAACCCAAGTCTGGACCTAAGCCTGAGACTGAGTGCTTCTACTGCAAGCAGACTGGACACTGGAAGCGGAACTGCCCCAAGTATTTGGCAGATAAGAAGAATGACAAAGTGAACAAAGGTATATATGATATATATGTTATTGATGTGTACCTTACTAATGCTCGCAGTAGCACCTGGGTATTTGATACTGGTTCTGTTGCTAATATTTGCAACTCGAAACAGGGACTACGGATTAAACGAAGATTGGCTAAGGACGAGGTGACGATGCGCGTGGGAAATGGTTCCAAAGTCGATGTGATCGCGGTCGGCACGCTACCTCTACATCTACCATCGGAATTAGTTTTAGACCTAAATAATTGTTATTTGGTGCCAGCGTTAAGCATGAACATTATATCTGGATCTTGTTTGATGCGAGATGGTTATTCATTTAAATCAGAGAATAATGGTTGTTCTATTTATATGAGTAATATCTTTTATGGTCATGCACCCTTGAAGAGTGGTCTATTTTTATTGAATCTGGATAGTAGTGATACACATATTCATAATGTTGAAGCCAAAAGATGCAGAGTTGATAATGATAGTGCAACCTATTTGTGGCACTGCCATTTAGGTCATATCGGTGTAAAGCGCATGAAGAAACTCCATACTGATGGACTTCTGGAATCACTTGATTATGAATCACTTGGTACTTGCGAACCGTGCCTCATGGGCAAGATGACTAAAACGCCGTTCTCCGGAACTATGGAGCGAGCAACTGATTTATTGGAAATCATACACACTGATGTATGTGGTCCAATGAATATTGAAGCTTGCGGCGGGTATCGTTATTTTCTCACCCTCACATATGATTTGAGCAGATATGGGTATATCTACTTGATGAAACACAAGTCTGAAACATTTGAAAAGTTCAAAGAATTTCAGAGTGAAGTGGAAAATCATCGTAACAAGAAAATAAAATTTCTAAGATCTGATCGTGGAGGAGAATATTTGAGTTACGAGTTTGGTTTACATTTGAAACAATGCGGAATAGTTTCGCAACTCATGCCACCTGGAACATCGCAACGAAATGGTGTGTCCGAACGTCGTAATCGTACTTTACTTGATATGGTGCGATCTATGATGTCTCTTAGTGATTTACCGCTATCATTTTGGGGTTATGCTTTAGAGACGGCCGCATTCACATTAAATAGGGCACCATCAAAATCCGTTGAGACGACGCCTTATGAACTATGGTTTGGCAAGAAACCAAAGTTGTCATTTCTTAAAGTTTGGGGCTGCAATGCTTATGTGAAGAAACTTCAACCAGATAAGCTCGAACCCAAATCGGAGAAATGTGTCTTCATAGGATACCCAAAAGAGACTATTGGGTACACCTTCTATCACAGATCTGAGGGCAAGATTTTCATTGCTAAATTCGGATCCTTTCTAGAGAAAGAGTTTCTCTCGAAAGAAGTGAGTGAGAGGAAAGTAAAACTTGATGAGGTAACGGTACCTGCTCCCTTATTGCAAAGCAGTTCATCACAAGAACCGGTTCCTGTGACAACTACATCAATCAGTGAGGAAGCTAATGATATTGATCATGAAATTTCAGATCAAGTTACTACTGAACCTGGTAGGTCTACTAGAGTAAGATCCGCACCAGAGTGGTATGGCAATCCTATTCTAGAAGTCATTTTACTTGACCATGGCGAACCTACGAACTATGAGGAAGCGATGATGAGCCCAGGTTCCGCAAAATGGCTTGAGGCCATGAAATCTGAGATGGGATCCATGTATGAAAACAAAGTATGGACTTTGGTTGACTTGCCCGATGATCGGCAAGCTGTGGCGACCGATTCCCCAGGTACTAATTCCCAGAAAATGGCCCTTGTGCCCATCAGCCCCAGGATAACTGTTAGCTGATGAGGCACCAACTTGATACAGAAATTCCAAGCAAAATACAACACATGTAGTACAAGACCATTCTGGCCTATGGGTACAACAAATGGTTTCTAGTGGTTGATGGCGGAAGCGGGTTGTGAATCATCAGTGTCTATGGGACTCCATTTCCCACGGGAACAGCTGAACAGGTTAACTCCTATCTTCGCGAGGCTGCTATCACCGTTGCTTAGGTTCCGGGGCTGTCAACATGGTCGCTCCTTTCCGCGCAAGAAATCTGGCCAAGACAATAGCCAGGGACAAGCCAGTGAGTACTTTGAATGTACTCACAAACATTATGAACACGGGTATAATATAACAACGATGTGCTGAAAAATATTTTATACTCATGACGTCAGTCACAAAAGATAAATATAACTCTAATGCGGGTAAGCATGTTATATATATGAATATGCAATATCATAGAAGTATTAAAAATATCATGAAATAAATAACAAGCATGCCACAGTCGGGCGTCTGAGCGACACCACATAAAGGGCTTTAAAAGAAATGCCACAGTCGGGCGTCTGAGCGACACCACATAAAGGGCTTTAAAAGAAATGCCACAGTCGGGCGTCTGAGCGACACCACATAAAGGGCTTTAAAAGAAATGCCACAGTCGGGCGTCTGAGCGACACCACATAAAGGGCTTTAAAAGAAATGCCACAGTCGGGTGTCTGAGCGACACCACATAAAGGGCTTTAAAAGAAACGAACATAGTGAATATCCCGGAGGTAGAACCATCCCAGAGATACTCGATGATAACAATAATATCACGGGTTAGTCAACAATAATAATAATCATAATTATCACAAGTCACAGGTAGTAATTCCCGTTCTGGTTTAAGAGTTTCACCTCCGAAGACCGACACTAAGACCGACACTCGACCCATCCCAGACTGTAATCCTTAACCATGGACACGGCTATTCGAATAGGTTTAATCTCTGCATAGGGTGTACTCTTTACCCACGAGTAATGGATTTCTTTAGTCCATCGGGACTAATTCCATCTACGGTCTTTTTGTTGAAAACACACCTAACTTGCACACACCAGCTTAACTCACACGTGTCTGGAATCACCCACGACACCTGTCAAGCCAACTCTAAGTGGGGAGGCTACAACCTCGCGTAGGATGGGATCAAATTTATATTGCGCGCTCTAAGGGGTGGCCTCCCCTCTCGGTCTCAACCGGAAACACCCATGCCCCCGGACCAGGTGGCCTGCCTACCAACTACAACCGGTATCTTCCACCCTGGCCTCTCTGTACGGTGTGTGCTAGGAAGAGGTTGAAAACTTACTGAACCGTACTCTACTTGCTGTAGAGACGAGTGGTAGTACAAAACAAGTATGGGGGTTACTGGAACAAGACTCGGTCTACGGTTGACTCAGGAGGTTTATAATTTTCCCTGCATGTCATGCATAACAACAACATTTCAATCAACAGGATCACCGCTCATTATACCCTACCATGCCATACCGGATATAACCGTCCCGACGGAGACCGGCGACAAACTCATGCCTACCCAAAGCAGAGGTTTTCCCGGGTTCCTGCCGGTATGCATGCAAGGCACATGAGGATGATTATCATCACCAATGTGATCATTTCCAACAACATGGAAATCACAAATATGCATCCACACACATGATCATCTCACATGAAATAATGATTTCTCCAAAAATGAGGTAGTGCGATAAACGCGTTAACGAACACTCAGAAATATCATGCCAGGGTTCAGAATGCTTGCCTTAAGGTCAAGGGAAAGCAGGGTGCATTTCAAACTCTTGAAATATTTCTCCTTCCTTCAAAATCCTATTTTAAACATATAAAAGAATTAACACACAAAAATAAAAACAGCACAAAAAGTTGTTTGAATTTTTTTCAAATAAATCTTAAAATAAACTAGGTAAAATTTGAGAGAGGTAGGAAAAAGAATCAATTCACTTGGAGTTATATTTTAAAAGATATAGCCAGTCCAACATTTGGTCAAAATCTGTTTTAAAAAAAACAGAAAAGGAAAAGAAAAACGCTTCGAACCAGTACACGTCGAAGACGTACTTTGCAAATACGTTACCACTTAACCCACGTGGATTAGAGTGGGGTCACTGACAGTGGGTCCAAGGGACACTGGTTAGGTTTGACCGGTCTCCCCCACCCCCCCCCCCTGCCTCCTTCCTCCTCTAGCTGGACAGAGGCGGAGGCTCCGGCGACCAACGCCGGCGAGCGGCGGCTCCTCGCGGCCTCTGGAGGGTGGGGATGGATCCGCGGGTCGAGGGTGATCCTACTGGTAGTCGTTGGGTCGGCGGGGACGGCGTGGGCTGCCGGCGGCGAGCTTCGCGGCGGAGGAAAGCTTCGGGGCAAAGTGGTTTTTGGGCTGCGGTGGTCTCCGACCCAAATTGATCGAGGGGTTGCACTCGCGAGTGGAAGGGGGAGTTCTTGGCGGAGAGAGTCGAGGCGGAGAGGCTCTGGTGGTGCCGGGATGATCGGGGCAGTGGCGGCGGCTGCAGTTGTCGGAGACGGGGAAGAAGACCTCCCTGGGTTGATTGGCTGCCACAGGAGAGCTAGTAGAGCATGCTGAGGCTGCTTAGCCCATGGAACGTGCTCGAGGGCCTCCTTTTATAGCGCGACGAGGTCGGTTCCGCGGCGGTGGGGATAAGATCTCCGGCGATCGACGTTTTGTAGCAGCAGGGGGACGTGGAGGCGACGAGAGCTAGCCGACGGGCGAGGGGATAAGTTTGCGCTGTTCACAGGGGCAAGTGGTGAGCCGGGGGGCTTGGGCGGCGCTGGCTTGAGCAGGGTTGTCGGGCGGCCGTGGCGGCTAGCCCTTGGCTTGCCGGGGACGCGGCGAGGCTCTGCTTGGCGCGATGCGGTGAGTGGGGAGCATGCCGTGCGCAAGGGGACACGGCGTGCCAGTTGTGGTCGGTCACGGGCTGGGGTGAGCGCGGGGTGTGACGCGGCGGCTCGGGCCCACGCGCGTGCAATACGCGTGCTCTGGGCGCGTCCAGTGCATGCACGGAAGGTGTTCGACAAAATGCCATGGTAGCCTAGAGTGCTTGAGCGGGGCTGGCAAGTAACAGGACTAGTTTAAGGTTAGCAAGGGGATCAAGGGACATGGTGGATAGGTCAGGGGCTCAAGTTCACAATGTAAACTTGAAATCATGCCAAATCAGTCCATGCACTCCAAGTGTTTGTCAAAATGCCAAAGGCACCTAGGCTATTCTTGGAGGGGCCAAATCTTCCAGATCAGTGTCTCCTTGGATGCACCAGAGGGTGGTGAGGTTAGTTGGTGAAAAGCACAAACTTGCTAGTGCAAGTTTTGCAGAACTTCAAATCTGGACAGGATGTGAATGGCATTGTTTCATGAACTAAAAATGATCAAAAGAGGGCATGCTCCTGGACTTAGGGGTTTTGCAGGGTTGACTACAAGCATGAGAAAACACAGGGTCACTAGAGCAAGTAATAACAGAGTTGTAGTAGAAAACACAAGTCTGGTTTAGAATGAAGAAGAGGTTAATGCACTCAAATTTTTTCAAAGAGCATCCCTGGATTTTTGCATATAATGAAATCATATGATGCTACTAACATCCCATAATTTTGGTGAAAGCTAGAAACAAATATTTAAGAGGGTTGCAGTGCAAAAATGCCTACTGGACCAGAGAAGAAAAACATGTGTAGGACTCAAAATATGCAATGAATGAACTATATTATTGCATAAAAGTGATTTAGAGGCATCACATGACATCTCCAAATTTTGGTGGAATTTTTAGTTAAATTTATCAAATAGTTGTAGTACAAAAAGAGCTCCAAAACTTAAAACAAGTCATTTTAAAGAAAAATAGCTCAAGGTGAAATAATTTAATAAATAATCCTACTGATTAAGAAATTGTTTTTAATGAGATGGCACAGAAGTCCAATATGTTTTAGAAGGATCCACTAGGGCAGATACTCATGAATATTAAAAGAGAGGTTTTGAAATCAACAGAAATATTCTTGTAGGCAAAAATTTTATCTCTTGGCAAAGTTTTAATAACTAAAAACCTCGCTAAATTTATGGGGTGTTACAATTACTACCCCCCTTAAAAAAATCTCGTCCTCGAGATTTGCTAAGAGCCGTTTGTGAAAAACAAATGCTTCATAAGTGTCCGAGCGGTTGTGAGTCTGCTGCCGTGGTGCTGTGTGAGCAGAAAATAAACCATGCAGTGAGGGAATAAATGATGCAGCAACTCAGGAAAAGGAAATCTCATTCTAGGATTTTTCGCGGTTACAAAAGTTAGTCACGAAGAAAACTACTCATACTAGTAGAAACTGAATAATCGACTCGTCGCACACATTCGAGGCACCATGCGCAAGTTACAACAGAATAATAAATGCCGAAATAACAAACACAACAGTGACGTCTAAAATGAAAACGGTAACTGGACGGGGTCCTGATAAAATGTCTCTGGTAAAGGGATACACTCCTCTTCTATCGGAGGAAGCGGATTGACCAGTCGATGTATGTGCCTCTCCGGGTCGGGCCTCAGTGGTCTGCCGATGGCAATCTGAGGGTTCAGATCAGTGAGACTCTGGAGATAATCCATTACTTGCTGGTTCAGATGCTCTTGAGCAATGATGTACTGGATAATGTTGGCTAGCACTGGGTCTCTCTCAATCCGTCCACCGGGAAAAGATGTTACTCCCCCGGGCGTTGCACGGCTCGGAAAGTAATAATATCCTTGTTTGCGGGCATAGGGTACTGCGGATCGAAGGCGAGCAATCGCTTCTTTCGCAGTAGCTTCTATGGCCAGGTGTGGGGTTGGCATAGATTTCCCCACGAAGGAAACTTCCGTTGGATCTTGGTTGGGGTCTATGGAGGAATGTGTACTGCTGCCCAATATTCCGAGGTGGAAAAAGTGATCCTCGATTTGAACAGCTCGTACTGGGGTGGCTGGGTAGAACCCATAGTACTGCGGGTAAAGTCCCACAATATTTTGACGAAGCTACCTGGGGTTGCATCTGGGGTCCTCAGATGAATACTGGGGCTCGGCATGACAGGAAAAAGTTGTTAGGGTGGTGCACAAGGTGTGGGGTGCTGGGTAAGATCACAAGGTGGCCTTTATATAGAAAAGGAGCTGGGTTATTCTTACTGTGGTGAAAGGTAATAAATTTACCAGCTTAGCTCCAAAGGTCGGGTCAGTGTCAGAGATACACATATCTCATAAAGAGACGTGTTACTGTGGTTGTCGTCGGGGTTGGTTTTGGTAGCTGTGCCCAGAAAATAGGCAACTATGCGCTGACAAAATACGCAAGGCTACTATTTAAATAGAGGCACAACGACAGGCTGCGTTTATATACAAGGTCGCATGATTACAAGGCGAGGATACACTGAAACTCGGTACTACTCGTATGGCTTAATCTACCTCGTTTACGTCTAAACAGGCGTGCCTGGTGGATGACGAGGCTTCTGCACGTGTCTCACTGCCGGGATTAGTCGGAGATGGCGGAGGAACTGCAGGGTCGGGGTAGCTATGATGACCATCACGGGGATTGTTAGCCACAATCCCATTGGAGTGTGTTCCCAAAAGGCGTCGAAGCACTTCTGGGGTCATCACAGTATCTTGGATGATGGCTGGGGCTGACCTTAGGGTCTCGATCGGGTGTCCGAACAGCACAACTGGGTTGTCGACGTCGGGCTCGTCTTCTCTTCTGGCTGGGGCTCGACGAACCAGCTCTCCTCGAGCTGTGATCAAATCAATAGTGATTTGATCGAACAATGCCTCTAGTGCTCTTACATAGCGCACTAGGTGCAACAATGCGGGATCTGTCTCGTGATCTCCGTTGGCAACTTGGGGTGGTCTACCATACCCTTCACGCCTGGGGTAGTAGTAGAACGAGCGACAGTTAACTCTGGGCGACAACTGCCGAAGTTGGACTATAGCCTCTCGAGCAGCTAGCTGGATGGCTTGTGGCTCAAATGATGTTGTTCTTCCGGTGAACCTGTAGGGGCGTTCAGGAGATAGACCCCTACCGTAGATGTGCACAGTGGCCCAGAATTGATGGCTTTCGCCGCACATGGGTCCTTGGTACACAACATATTCTGGAGGCTCTTCTAACGCATAGGCACGACGGGTGAGGTTTGCGAGTATGGTCACAAAACCTCCAAGGTTGGTTGTTGTGGTCTCGTTGTGCACGACGGGGCCTGGCATTATGGCTCGGTTTTGGGGTAGAGGTTGTGCTGGGTTGGGGCTAGCATGCCCTTTTTATAGAAAAAGGGGACAGAGTCTTCCTTCGCACGTTTGTGAAGGAGACATCTTGGGCGCTGGTTACTGGCGCGTGATCGACAGGCTAGGTGGATAGGTTGGGCACCGACTGCCAAAAGTGTCGGGGTCGCTGTGTGGCTATCTTGCACAAGAAGCTCGGCTAGGGTTTGGTTAAGGTCTGGTGGGTTGGCTTGCCTAAGTTTTTTTCGACCTGGCTAAGATAGGATTAGCCAATGGTCAGCCTGGCTCTGATACCAAGTCTGTGGTGACCGATTCTCCAGGTACTAATTCCCAGAAAATGGCCCTTGTGCCCATCAGCCCCAGGATAACTATTAGCTGATGAGGCACCAACTTGATACAGAAATTCCAAGCAAAATACAACACATGTAGTACAAGACCATTCTGGCCTATGGATACAACAAATGGTTTCTAGTGGTTGATGGCGGAAGCGGGTTGTGAATCATCAGTGTCTATGGGACTCCATTTCCCACGGGAACAGCTGACCAAGTTAACTCCTATCTTCGCGAGGCTGCTATCACCGTTTCTTAGGTTCCGGGGCTGTCAACACAGTCGCTCCTTTCCGTGCAAGAAATCTGGCCAAGACAATAGCCAAGGACAAGCCAGTGAGTATTTTGAATGTACTCGCAAACATTATGAACACGGGTATAATATAACAACGATGTGCTGATAGATATTTTATACTCATGACGTCAGTCACAAAAGATAAATATAACTCTGATGCGGGTAAGCATGTTATATATATGAATATGCAATATCATAGAAGTATTAAAAATATCATGAAATAAATAACAAGCATGCCACAGTCGGGCGTCTAAGCGACACCACATAAAGGGCTTTAAAAGAAATGCCACAGTCGGGCGTCTGAGCGACACCACATAAAGGGCTTTAAAAGAAATGCCACAGTCGGGCGTCTGAGCGACACCACATAAAGGGCTTTAAAAGAAATGCCACAGTCGGGCGTCTGAGCGACACCACATAAAGGGCTTTAAAAGAAATGCCACAGTCGGGCGTCTGAGCGACACCACATAAAGGGCTTTAAAAGAAACGAACATAATGAATATCCCGGAGGTAGAACCATCCCAGAGATACTCGATGATAACAATAATATCACGGGTTAGTCAACAATAATAATAATCATAATTATCACAAGTCACAGGTAGTAATTCCTGTTCTGGTTTAACAGTTTCACCTACGAAGACCGACACTAAGACCGACACTCGACCCATCCCAGACTGTAATCCTTAACCATGGACACGGCTATTCGAATAGGTTTAATCTCTGCAGAGGGTGTACTCTTTACCCACGAGTAACGGATTTCTTTAGTCCATCGGGACTAATTCCGTCTACGGTCTTTTTGTTGAAAACACACCTAACTTGCACACACCAGCTTAACTCACACGTGTCTGGAATCACCCACGACACCTGTCAAGCCAACTCTAAGTGGGGAGGCTACAACCTCGCGTAGCATGGGATCAAATTTATATTGCGCGCTCTAAGGGGTGGCCTCCCCTCTCGGTCTCAACCGGAAACACCCATGCCCCCGGACCAGGTGGCATGCCTACCAGCTACAACCGGTATCTTCCACCCGGGCCTCTCTGTACGGTGTGTGCTAGGAAGAGGTTGACAACTTACTGAACCGTACTCTACTTGCTGTAGAGACGAGTGGTAGTACGAAACAAGTATGGGGGTTACTGGAACAAGACTCGGTCTACGGTCGACTCAGGAGGTTTATATTTTTCCCTGCATGTCATGCATAACAACAACATTTCAATCAACAGGATCACCGCTCATTATACCCTACCATGCCATACCGGATATAACCGTCCCGACGGAGACCGGCGACAAACTCATGCCTACCCAAAGCAGAGGTTTTCCCGGGTTCCTGCCGGTATGCATGCAAGGCACATGAGGATGATTATCATCACCAATGTGATCATTTCCAACAGCATGGAAATCACAAATATGCATCCATGCACATGATCATCTCACATGAAATAACGATTTCTCCAAAAATGAGGTAGTGCGATAAACGCGTTAACAAACACTCAAAAATATCATGCCAGGGTTCAGAATGCTTGCCTTAAGGTCAAGGGAAAGCAGGGTGCATTTCAAACTCTTGAAATATTTCTCCTTCCTTCAAAATCCTATTTTAAACATATAAAAGAATTAACACACAAAAATAAAAACAGCACAAAAAGTTGTTTGAAATTTTTTCAAATAAATCTTAAAATAAACTAGGTAAAATTTGAGAGAGGTAGGAAAAAGAATCAATTCATTTGGAGTTATATTTTAAAAGATATAGCCAGTCAAACATTTGGTCAAAATTTGTTTTAAAAAAAACAGAAAAGGAAAAGAAAAACGCTTCGAACCGGTACACGTCGAAGACGTACTTTGCAAATACGTTACCACTTAACCCACGTGGATTGGAGCGGGGTCACTGACAGTGGGTCCAAGGGCCCGCTGGTCAGGTTTGACCGGTCTCCCCCCGCCTCCTTCCTCCTCTAGCTGGACAGAGGCGGAGGCTCCGGCGACCAATGCCGGCGAGTGGAGGCTCCTCGCGGCCTCTGGAGGGTGGGGATGGATCCGCGGGTCGAGGGTGATCCTACTGGTAGTCGCTGGGTCGGCGGGGACGGCGTGGGCTGCCGGTGGCGAGCTTCGCGGCGGAGGAAAGCTTCGGGGCGAAGTGGTTTTTGGGCTGCGGTGGTCTCCGACCCAAATTGATCGAGGGGTTGCACTCGCGAGTGGAAGGGGGAGTTCTTGGTGGAGAGAGTCGAGGCGAAGAGGCTCTGGTGGTTCGGGGATGATCGGGGCAGTGGCGGCGGCTGCAGTTGCCGGAGACGGGGAAGAAGACCTCCCCGGGTTGATTGGCTGCCACGGGAGAGCTAGTGGAGCATGCTGAGGCTGCTTAGCCCAGGGAACGTGCTCGGGGGCCTCCTTTTATAGCGTGACAAGGTCGGTTCCGCGGCGGTGGGGATAAGATCTCCGGCGACCGACGTTCTGTAGGAGCAGGGGGACGTGGAGGCGACGAGAGCTAGCCGATGGGCGAGGGGATAAGTTTGCGCTGTTCACAGGGGCAGGTGGCGAGCCGGGGGGGCTTGGGCGGCGCTGGCTTGAGCAGGGTTGTCGGGCGGCCGTGGCGGCTAGCCCTTGGCTTGCCGAGGACGCGGCGAGGCTCTGCTTGGCGTGATGCGGTGAGTGGGGAGCATGCCGCGCGCAAGGGGACACGGCGTGCCAGCTGCGGTCGGTCACGGACTGGGGTGAGCGCGGGGTGTGACGCGGCGGCTCGGGCGCACGCACGTGCAATATGCGCGCTCTGGGCACGTCTAGTGCACGCACGGAAGGTGTTCGACGAAATGCCATGGTAGCCTAGAGTGCTTGAGTGGGGCTGGCAAGTAACAGGACTAGTTTAAGGTTAGCAAGGGGATCAAGGGACATGGTGGATAGGTCAGGGGCTCAAGTTCACAATGTAAACTTGAAATCATGCCAAATCAGTCCATGCACTCCAAGTGTTTGTCAAAATGCCAAAGGCACCTAGGCTATTCTTGGAGGGGCCAAATCTTCCAGATCAGTGTCTCCTTGGATGCACCAGAGGGTGGTGAGGTTAGTTGGTGAGAAGCACAAACTTGCTAGTGCAAGTTTTGCAGAACTTCAAATCTGGAAAGGATGTGAATGGCATTGTTTCATGAACTAAAAATGATCAAAAGAGGGCATGCTCCTGGATTTAGGGGTTTTGCAGGGTTGACTACAAGCATGAGAAAACACAGGGTCACTAGAGCAAGTAATAACAGAGTTGTAGTAGAAAACACAAGTCTGGTTCAGAATGAAGAAGAGGTTAACGCACTCAAATTTTTTCAAAGAGCATCCCTGGATTTTTGCATATAATGAAATCATATGATGCTACTAACATCCCATAATTTTGGTGGAAGCTAGAAACAAATATTTAAGAGGGTTGCAGTGCAAAAATGCCTACTCGAACAGAGAAGAAAAACATGTGTAGGACTCAAAATATGCAATGAATGAACTATATTATTGCATAAAAGTGATTTAGAGGCATCACATGACATCTCCAAATTTTGGTGGAATTTTTAGTTAAATTTATCAAATAGTTGTAGTACAAAAAGAGCTCCAAAACTTAAAACAAGTCATTTTAAAGAAAAATAGCTCAAGGTGAAATAATTTAATAAATAATCCTACTGATTAAGAAATTGTTTTTAATGAGATGGCACAGAAGTCCAATATGTTTTAGAAGGTTCCACTAGGGCAGATACTCATGAATATTAAAAGAGAGGTTTTGAAATCAACAGAAATATTCTTGTAGGCAAAAAATTTAACTCTTGGCAAAGTTTTAATAACTAAAAACCTGGTTAAATTTTTGGGGTGTTACACAAGCCATCAAAAATAAATGGATCTTCAAGAAGAAGACTGACGCTGATGGTAATGTAACTGTCTACAAAGCTCGACTTGTTGCGAAAGGTTTTCGACAAGTTCAAGGAGTTGACTACAATGAGACTTTCTCACCAGTAGCGATGCTTAAGTCTGTCCGAATCATGTTAGCAATTGCCGCATTTTATGATTATGAAATTTGGCAAATGGATGTCAAAACTGCATTCTTGAATGGATTTCTGGAAGAAGACTTGTATATGATACAACCAGAAGGTTTTGTCGATCCAAAAGGTGCTAACAAAGTGTGCAAGCTCCACCGATCCATTTATGAACTGGTGCAAGCATCTCGAAGTTGGAATAAACGCTTTGATAGTGTGATCAAAGCATATGGTTTTATACAGACTTTTGGAGAAGCCTGTATTTACAAGAAAGTGAGTGGGAGCTCTCTGTAGCATTTCTGATATTATATGTAGATGACATATTGTTAATTGGAAATGATATAGAATTTCTGGATAGCATAAAGGGATAATTGAATAAAAGTTTTTCAATGAAAGACCTCGGTGAAGCTGCTTACATATTGGGCATCAAGATCAATAGAGATAGATCAAGACGCTTAATTGGACTTTCATAAAGCACATACCTTGATAAAGTTTTGAAAAAGTTCAAAATGGATCAGGCAAAGAAAGGGTTCTTGCCTGTATTACAAGGTGTGAAGTTGAGTCAGACTCAATGCCCGACCAAAATAGAAGATAGAGAGAAAATGAAAGATGTTCCCTATGATTCAGCCATAGGCTCTACCATGTATGCAATGCTGTGTACCAGACCTGATGTATGCTTAGTAATAAGTTTAGCAGGGAGGTACCAAAGTAATCCAGGAGTGGATCACTGGACAACGGTCAAGAATATCCTAAAATACCTGAAAAGGACTAAGGATATGTTTCTCGTTTATGGAGGTGACAAAGAGCTAGTCGCAAAAGGTTACGTCGATGCAAGCTTTGACACTGATCCGGATGATTCTAAATCACAAACCAGATACATGTTTATATTGAACGGTGGAGCTGTTAGTTGGTGCAGTTCTAAACAAAGCATCGTGGCGGGATCTACATGCGAAGCGGAGTACATAGCTGCTTCGAAAGCAACAAATGAAGGAGTCTGGATGAAGGAGTTCATTTCCGATTTAGGTGTCATACCTAGTGCATCGAGACCAATGAAGATCTTCTGTGACAATACTAGTGCAATTGCCTTGGCAAAGGAATCCAGATTTCACAAGAGGACCAAGCATATCAAAAGACGCTTCAATTCCATCCGGGACCAAGTACAGGTGGGAAACATAGAGATTTGCAAGATACATACGGATCTGAATGTTGCAGACCCGTTGACTAAGCCTCTTCCACGAGCAAAACATGATCAGCACCAAGACTCCATGGGTGTTCGAATCATTATTGTGTAATCTAGATTATTGACTCTAGTGCAAGTGGGAGACTGAAGGAAATATGCCCTAGAGGCAATAATAAAGTTATTATTTATTTCCTCATATCATGATATATGTTTATTATTCATGCTATATTGTATTAACCGGAAACATGATACATGTGTGAATACACAAACTTAATGTCACTAGTATGCCTCTACTTGACTAGCTCATTAATCAAAGATGGTTATGTTTCCTAACCATAGACATGTGTTGTCCTTTGATTAATGGGATCACATCATTAGGAGAATGATGTGATTGACTTGACCCATTCCGTTAGCTTAGCACTTGATCGTTTAGTATGTTGCTATTGCTTTCTTCATGACTTATACAAAGTTCCTATAACTATGAGATTATGCAACTCCCGTTTACCGGAGGAACACTTTGTGTGCTACCAAACGTCACAACGTAATTGGGTGATTATAAAGGAGCTCTACAGGTGTCTCCGAAGGTACATGTTGGGTTGGCGTATTTTGAGATTAGGATTTGTCACTCCGATTGTCGGAGAGGTATCTCTGGGCCCTCTCGGTAATGCACATCACTATAAGCCTTGCAAGCAATGTAGCTAATGAGTTAGTTACGGAATGACGCATTACGTAACGAGTAAAGAGACTTGCCGGTAACGAGATTGAACTAGGTATTGGATACCGACGATCGAATCTCGAGCAAGTAACATACCGATGACAAAGGGAACAACGTATGTTGTTATGCGGTTTGACCGATAAAGATCTTCGTAGAATATGTAGGAGCCAATATGAGCATCCAGGTTCCGCTATTGGTTATTGACCGGAAATTGTTGTGGGTCATGTCTACATAGTTCTCGAACCCGTAGGGTCCGCACGCTTAACGTTACGATGATAGTTATATTATGAGTTTATAGTTTTTGATGTAGCGAAGGTTGTTCGGAGTCCCGGATGTGATCACGGACATGATGAGGAGTCTCGAAATGGTAGAGACATAAAGATTGATATATTGGAAGCCTATATTTGGATATCGGAATCATTCCGGGTGAAATCGGGATTTTACCGGAGTACCGGGTACATGGGCCCTAAGGGAGAAGAGGAGGGACGGCCAGAGCAGGCCACGTGCCCCCTCCCCCTAGTCTGAATAGGACAAGGAAGGGGGGCCGGCGCCCCCCTGTCCTCTTTCCCCCTTCCCCCTTCCTTCTCCAACAAGGCAAGAGGGGGGAGTCCTACTCCCGGTGGGAGTAGGACTCCTCCAGGCGCACTCCTAGGGGCCGGCCGCACCTCCCCCTCCCTCCTTTATATACGGGGGCAGGGGGGCACCTCACAACAACACAAGTTGATCTTCGTGATTGTTCCTTAGCCGTGTGCGGTGCCCCCCTCCACCATATTCCACCTCGGTCATATCGTAGCGGTGCTTAGGCGAAGCCCTGCGTCGGTAGAACATCATCACCGTCACCACGCCGTCATGCTAACGGAACTCTTCCTCGACACCCTGCTGGATCGGAGTCCGGGGATCGTCATCGAGCTGAACGTGTGCTGAACTCGGAGGTGCCGTACATTCAGTACTTGGATCGGTTGGATCGTGAAGACGTACGACTACATCAACCGCGTTGTTATAACGCTTCCGCTTTCGGTCTACGAGGGTACGTGGACTACACTCTCCCTTCTCGTTGCTATGCATCACCATGATCTTGCGTGTGCGTAGGAATTTTTTTGAAATTACTACGTTCCCCAACACTGCAGTGGTATAAAGTTATCACGGTCGAGAGGGGGTATATATATCGACCGCCCCTCATGTCGAATTTATCCGGGAGGGGGTTATATCGACAACGACGCGACATACATATACATGGGAAAATAATGTTACCAGGGAGGGGGTATCGGTACCCCCCCCCTCTCATGTTGAAGTTTCTCGGGAGGGGGTATATCGACAACGACATACCCGATAAAAAATAAGAAGACAAAAGAAGAAATAAAAAGAGGAGAAGAAGAAAGGAATAGAAGAGAAGCAATCGGAGAAAAAAAAGAAGAAAAAACAAGGAGATAGAAGAAAGGAATAGAGGAGAAAAAAATAGAATTTCTATTTTCTTCTTCCTTCTCCTCTATTCCTTTCTTCTTCTTCTCCTCTTCTTTTTCTTCTTCTCCCTCATGTTGAAGTTATTGGGAGGGGTATATCGACGACGACAGAGGAGAAGATCGAAGAAAAAAAAGAAGAAAAAAAGAGAGAAGAAGAAGAAAAAATAGAATGGTTTTTTCTTCTTTTTTCCTCTTCTTATTTATTTCTTCTCTTCTTCCTCTCCTCTTCTTCTCCTTTCCTCCTCTTCTTATTTTCCTTTTTCCTCTCCTTCTTTTTCTTCTTCTTCTTCCTTCTTCCTTCTTCCTCTTTTGTTCCTTTTCCTTATTTTACTTTTTCCTCTACACTAACCTAAAATGCACTAACCTAAAACCGATATCTGCTAACAACCTAAATAAAAAATTAATACATATATGAAAAAACATATATAAACAAAAAAATGCTATGAACATTATATTCATACATACATAGCCACATCCATTCATCATATAGCTACCACATACATATATACATTATATATATGAAAAAATGCACTGAAAAAATACACATGTATATATGAAAAAAAGCACTGCACAGAGCCGTGACGGCGGCGGCTCACATCGGGGGCGGCCGGCAAGGGCGATGGCGGGGGCGGGGAGGGCGTCGACGATGGCGACGGTGGGGGGCACGGGCCAGGGCAGGGGCATGGCCGGCGACGACGATGACGATGGGGGGCAGCGGACGGTGACAGCGTGGGCGGCGAACGGCGTCGGCGTGGGCTCCGGGGCGGCGGACGGCGCGGGCCGGGGCAGGGGCGTGGCCGGCGATGATGACGACGGTGGGGGCGGTTCGTGGGGTAGGGGCGCGACCGGGTGCGCTCGGGGGCGGCGGACGGCGACGACGTGGGCGGCGGACGGCGTGGGCGTGGGCTTGGGGGCAGTGGACGGTGTCGGCGTGGGCTTGAGGGCACGGGCGACGACGACGACGGTGGGGCAACCTGGCGGCGTCGAGGAGGTCGGCGTCGTCGGGGGCAACTGGCGATGAAATTCTGAATTTTTGCAAAGTGTTTGCTTATATAGCAAAGCCTTTGGTCCCGGTTGGTGGCACCAACCGGGACTAATGCACCCTTTAGTCCCGGTTCGTGCTACCAACCGGGACCAAATGCCGCTTTTCAGCAGCCCAAAGGGCGGGAAGCGGCGGTCTTTGGTCCCGGTTGGTGGCACGAACCGGGACTAAAGGGGGGGCATTGGTCCCGGTTGGTGCCACGAACCGGGACCATAGGGTGGCATTGATCTCGGTTCGTGGCACCAACCGGGACCAATGGTCTTGCACATCGGCGTGGTGGAGGGAGTTTAGTCCCACCTCGCTAGTTGAGAGCGCCCCACACCTGTTTATAAGCTCCGCTGCCTCTTCCCACTCAAACTCCTCTGAACTACATGCCTATGGGCCTAATCTGACACTGCTTTGCCTGTGGGCCTGCTGGGCCTTCTGCGGGCCTGAATCCTGGCCCATGGTAGGGTTTCTAGTCGTATTCAGGTCGTGGGGGCCCAGTAGGAGGCACTTTTTTATTTTTTGTTTTCTTTACTTATTGTTGCTATTTTTATTTTTTTCCATTTTTTTGTTTTGTTTTCTGCATTATTTATTTTCTTTTTTTTTGCTTTATTTTTAGTTCTTTTTGCTTTTAGTTTTAGGAAAATTATAAACTTTCTGTTAGTGCCATTAGTTTTCAAATTTGAAAACACTTTTTTTGTTTTTTGTTTTCTTTCTTGCTTTATTTATTTTATTTTGTTTCTACTTACAACAAAATACTTATTGTTGCTATTTTTAATTTTTATCCAGTTTTTTTGTTTTGTTTTCTGCATTATTTATTTTCTTTTGTTTTTTGCTTTATTTTTTAATTCTTTTTTGCTTTTAGTTTTAGAAAAATTATAAACTTTCTGTTAGTGCCATTAGTTTCCAAATTTGAAAAGACTTTTTTTGTTTTTTGTTTTCTTTGTTGCTTTATTTATTTTATTTTGTTTCTACTTACAACAAAATACTTATTGTTGCTATTTTTATTTTGTTTTCTACATTATTTATTTTCTTTTGTTTTTTGCTTTATTTTTAATTCTTTTTGCTTTTAGGTCAGCAAAATTATAAACTTTCTGTTAGTGCCATTAGTTTTCAAATTTGAATAGTTAAAATTTGAATTCTTTGAAATTTGTGTGAATCACAAGTTTGTGATTAACTTTACTAAAAAAATGAACATAGATGCACCTATAGAGAAAATTCAACCTAAATTCATAATAAATTTCTATGAATTTCAGAGAAAGTCACTATGAATTTAGGTCAAATTCTCTGTATAGGGGCATCTATTTTCACTTTGAGAGGAGCTCAACAAGGCAGAGAGAGACGGGCTTATAAACCGGTATGAGCGCCCTTCGGTTGCCGAGGTGGGACTAAACTCTGAGCGCAACGAGGACCAACCCTTTAGTCCCGGTTTGTGGCACAAACCGGGACTAATGGTCATAGGCCAAGGGCGAGGCGCATTGGTCCCGGTTCGTGCGTGAAACCGAGACCAAAAGGTCCAGACAAACCGGGACCAATGGCCCACGTGGCTACCCTCTTGAGCGTGTTCTTGGTGAGAACATAGTTGACAAGCAGCGAACAGGGATTAATGGTATTACGAGGGCCGAACCATAAGACATTAAAGCATTTCAAATGAACTCTGAAAAAGTTGAAAGTTGGCATGGTATCATAATTTCACCCACATAGCATGTGCATGTATAAAACGGACAATGGTATCATACTCGTCTGTTACATAGTTGACATGGTATCATCATAATAGTTGCGGGAGAAAGTCTTCACTTTTTCTTCGCTTGTGTCATTTGCTTATTGCGCCGTAACATGGATAATCTTCATCATTTATCAGGATGCTGGGGTCAGCCTTGACTTTGAAGGGAGGAATTTCATGAAACTTTTCATAATCTTCAGACATGTCTGTCTTGCCCTCCACTCCCACGATGTCCCTTTTTCCTGAAGGAACTATGTGGCGCTTTGGCTCATCGTATGATGTATTCGCTTCCTTATATTTTCTTTTTCTCGGTCTGGTAGACATGTCCTTCACATAGATAACATGTGCCACATCATTGGCTAGGACGAACGGTTCGTCAGTGTACCCAAGATTTTTCAGATCCACTGTTGTCATTCCGGTCTACCTGTACCCCGCCTCCTGACAGATTGACCCATTTGCACTTAAATAAAGGGACCTTAAAATCATGTCCGTAGTCAAGTTCGCATATGTCCACTATGTAACCATAATATGTGCCCTTTCCCCTCTCGGTTGTTGAATCAAAGCGGACACCACTGTTTTGGTTGGTGCTCTTTTGATCTTGGTCAATCGTGTAAAATGTATTCCCATTTATCTCGTATCCTTTCCAAATCGTAACAGCCGAAGATGGTCCCCTGGACAATAAGTACAGCCCATCACAAACAGTGTTGTCACCTCTGAGACGTGTTTCCAACCAACTGCTGAAAGTCCTGATGTGTTCACATGTAATTCAGTCATCGCACTGCTCCGGGTGTTTGGAGCGCAGACTGTTCTTGTGTTCATCGACATACGGGGTCACCAAGGTAGAGTTCTGTAGAACTATGTAGTGTCCTTGAGACCAAGAATATCCGTCCCTGCATATTATTGAGTCCCTTCCAAGCGTGCCTTTTCCAGCCAGTCTCCCCTCATACCGCGATTCAGGGAGAACTATCTTCTTAAGGCCAGGAATGAAGTCAGCACAAAACCCGATGACATCCTCTGTTTGATGGCCCATGGAGATGCTTCCTTCTGGCCTAGCGCGGTTACGGACATATTTCTTTAGGACTCCCATGAACCTCTCAAACGGGAACATATTGTGTAGAAATATGGGCCCCAGAATGACAATCTCGTCGACTAGATGAACTAGGACATGCGTCATGATATTGAAGAAGGATGGTGGGAACACTAGCTCGAAACTGACAAGACATTGCGCCACATCACTCCTTAGCCTCGGCACGATTTCTGGATCGATCACCTTCTGAGAGATTGCATTGAGGAATGCACATAGCTTCACAATGGCTAATCGGACGTTTTTCGGTAGAAGCCCCCTCAATGCAACCAGAAGCAGTTGCGTCATAATCACGTGGCAGTCATGAGACTTTAGGTTCTGAAACTTTTTCTCTGGCATATTTATTATTCCCTTTATATTCGACGAGAAGCCAGTCGGGACCTTCATACTGAGCAGGCATTCAAAGAAAATTTCTTTCTTTTCTTTCGTAAGAGCGTAGCTGGAAGGACCTTCATACTGCTTCGGAGGCATGACGTCTTTTTCGTGCAAACGTTGCAGGTCCTCCCGTGCCTCAGGTGTATCTTTTGTCTTTCCATACACGCCCAAGAAGCCTAGCAGGTTCACGCAAAGGTTCTTCATCACATGCATCACGTCGATTGAAGAGCGGACCTCTAGGTCTTTTCAGTAGGGTAGGTCCCAAAATATAGATTTCTTCTTCCACATGGGTGCGTGTCCCTTAGCGTCATTCGGAACAGCTAGTTTGTTCAGACTTTCATAATTTGTTCACAAATTCAAAAAATGTTTATCTGTTTCAAAAAACAATATTTGCATTCCATTTTTCTGTTTTTTCAATTCTTATATATATTTAAAAAATTCCTGTTGCCGGGTTTTTCCTTCAGGAATTTAATAAATGTTGGCACTTTCTTGAAAATATAGATTAAAAAAAGTTCAACATAGTAACTAATTCAGTCTCGCTACAATAGCTACTTTCAGTTGGCTACAATATATACCATTCCGGTTCCACATCTATGTTTAGTTCTTTAAATGATGTACTGCTTTGTTGGCAGCAGTAGTCGTTAGCCCGAGTGATTAGTATTGCTTGATAGTACGCAGTTGGTCTCAGGTTCGATTCCTTGGTTGCGCACATTTCCTTTTTCGTGTTATATTTTTCGTCCCGCGGTAGAACTCAATGGGCCGGCCCAGTCAGGTCCCTCTCTGTGCGTCCAGGTCGCGGAATCCCCCAGTTTTGGGATGCTTCCCAAACTGTTTTTTTTTGGAACGCTACTTGTGCAATAAATTTGGGCGGCTACAAATGTTCTTAAATAGTGACCTGCAATTCATGACTAGCCCATCGTAGGTCAGGTGGTTATCCGTGCTCCTACCTGGTTAGCGCGACGCGAGTTTGATTCCCGTATAGAACCAACTTTTTGGGTTTTTTAAGTGCTCCCAATGGCCAGCGATCTTTGTGTGCGATCAATTAAAGCTTTGCTGTACCGGCCCAGTAAAAACATCACCTACAAGTGTCAATAAGCTGAACCAGTGCTGAGAGCACTGGTTAGGAGCTCCTGCATTGACGACCATGCCGAGTGTACTGGCATCCGGTGGCACCTCTTTGTCGCGTGTGCTCAGCCAAGTGGGCCTCCTGGTATGTGCTTAGCCAAGTGGGCCACGCCTAGAACGGACTTGGGTTATCCCAGGCATGTTAAGTTGTTTCCTATGTATGAATCAATAAGAGTTTTCCCTGCCGCCGCTAGGGTTTTTTCCTCTCGGGGCGATTCCGATCGCCGTCGTTGAGATTTTGCCTTCCCTGCCCCCGTGCTCCTCCCTGGCCCTCCTCTGACGATCGAGAGCGGCTAGTCTCTTCGGTCCTTGGTGGGGCGGGGGAGCGGGAGGTGCCTAGGGTTCCTGCAGAGGCCCGATTTCATTGTTGATCGGGTTAGGGTTCGAGGAGTAATGGCGTCAGACGGAGCATCGGGGTCGCGGTCAGGACCTACAGATCCGGATGATGTGACGGCACTGATGAAGGAACTAGGTCTTCGGGAGGAGGATCTAGATGACGTGGTGTTTGATGAAAAAGAAGCACCGGTAGAGGCGGCGCGGTGGATTGCTCTCGCTAGGGTTCACTCGCCAAAGACCTATAGCCAATATTGGTTCTTCAAAAACATGAGGGCCGCTTGGGATCTTGCTCAGGAGGTGCAGTTCAAGCCTTTGGAAGATAATCTATACACGGTGCAGTTCTCTTGCTTGGGTGATTGGGAGAGAGTCACACGTGATGGTCCATGGCACTTTCGAGGGGATGCTGTTATTATCAAACCATATGATGGATTGGCTAAACCATCAACGGTTTTGCTGGATACAATTGAGATTCGGTTGCAGATCCATGATATACCCCCCTTATACGCTCATCTTGTGCCATCTTTAGCAGCAAAAGTCGGAGAGGTCCTATATGCCGAGCCACAGTCACAAGATTTCACGGGCAATTTCCATCGTGTATGGATCAGGATCAATGTCAACAAGTCGCTAAAGAATGTTGTGTCGATGATAAGGGATGGGAAGCGCCAAATATATAGGCTAAAATATGAGAAACTTTCAGATTGGTGTGCGGTTTGTGGTATGCTTGGACATCAGTATAAAGAACATGGCACTGAAATCCATCCTCTGTTATCCATGGTTTTCAAATATTTGCGTGCTTCTTGGGTTCTCAGGACCGGACAGGGGCCGGGAGGTGGTAGAGGCCGTAGAGGCGGCCGGAGAGGAGGTCGTGCTGGCCGTGTTACCGAGCCGCGCCATGATCATGACAAGGGCGGCGACGGGAAAGAGGGTTCTGGCAGTGCGTCAGATACAATTATGGACGATGCAAATAATAACAGGAAGAGGGCGCCGGCCCAAACGCAACATGTGATACAGCTGGGGAACAATGCAACGAGCGACACAAGCCAGGGAGTGATGCTCTTGCTTCCAGCTCCCTCAACGGTTCTAGCTAGTCCGAGCAGTAAACAGGACCAAAAGAGGACAAAGATGAGTACAGATGCAGGGGAGGATGATTTGGAAAATAGTGCCGATCTTGGCAGGATCGTCTCTTCATTGGCGGGCTCCTTCGAGGGGCGCCGCCGAGCCCAATGAATATTTTCTGTTGGAACTGTCGCGGTGCGGGCAAAGCCGCGACAGTTCGAGAGCTTCGCGATTTCGCGAGGCATTTTGCCCCTACCCTCTTATGCATTGTCGAAACGCAGTTGGAAAGTGGTAGGGTAGAAGCATTAGCTGGTACGTTGGGTTTTGATAGCGCTTATGTTGTAAGCAGTAGAGGAAGAAGTGGAGGAATAGGTTTGTTTTGGAACAATTTAATAAATGTTGAAATCCTTGGTTATTCTGATTATCATCTTGATGTATCCGTCGAGGAACCAGGCAAAGAGAAGTGGAGGATGACATGTGTATACGGCGAGGCACAGACACACTTGAGGCATCAAACCTGGACAACTTTGAAAAACGTCAGTACTTTGAGCACCCTTCCTTGGCTCTGTTTGGGTGATTTCAACGAAGTTTACGTCCAGATGAACATCATGGGATTGGACAGTGGAGTAATGCTCAAATCCAAGCTTTTCGTGATGTTTTAGATGTTTGCATGCTGCTCGACTTAGGCTATAAAGGTAATTTTTGGACCTTCGAGAAGAAAGTAACGGGAGGAACCTACACACGATGTAGACTTGACCGAGCTCTTGTGAATTCTGATTGGCTGACAATGTTTCCCTTGGCATCGGTAACACACTTGACGGGAGTCACTTCGGATCACTCTCCTCTGCTGCTAAATCTGGATGCTGGGACCAACGATCGCGTCATTCGTCCTTTTAGATATGAAACAATGTGGGAGAGACATGACAGTTTTCGAGATGTAATAAATCAGGGATGGGGTGCAAGCCCGCCATGCGCGACAGTAGATGAGCTGCGTCAGAAGCTACAGAACCTTTCAAGCGACCTGGGAAGGTGGAGCCGTGATACGTTTGGAAGTGTGAGAAAGGAGATAAAATCTTTGAAGAAATCCTTGGACGAACTAAAGAACGATCCCCTGAGGACATGCCCTTCACATGCAGAGCTTAAGATCAACGAGAGGTTGATAGAGATGTATCATAGAGAAGAAATTATGTGGAGTCAGAGAGCGAGAGTTGAGTGGCTTTCTGCGGGAGACAAAAACACAAAAATTTTCATATGCGAGCCAGTCTCAGGAGGAAGAAAAATATGATCAAGGCCCTTCAGAATTCGTTGGGAGTGGAGATATCCGATCCTGGAGAGCTAAAGACTTTGGCTTATGAATTTTATCAGTCCTTATATCTCTCCGAGGGGGTGCAAAACATGGACGCTGTTTTAAATCATGTGCCACGCAAGGTGACAGCAGCTATGAACATGGAACTATGTGCTCCATATACTAAGGAGGAAGTCAAGATTGCTCTCTTCCAAATGTTCCCAACCAAAGCACCGGGGCCTGACGGATTTCCTGCCCATTTCTATCAGAGGCATTGGGACGTTTGTGGTGATGAGGTAACAAGCATAGTGCTGAGAATTGTAAGCGGCGAGGAGAGCCCTGAAGCCATCAATGACACCGTGCTTGTGTTAATCCCAAAGGTAACTACCCCTACGGTGCTTGCTCGATTTCGTCCTATAAGCCTGTGCAATGTTTTGTATAAAATAGCCTCAAAGGTGATATCCAATAGATTAAAAGTGATATTACCTGACATAATATCGGAGGAGCAATCTGCTTTTGTCCCCGGAAGGCTCATCACTGATAACATCATTTGCGCATATGAATGTTTGCACTTCATGAAGAGGTCCAGATCAAAGTCCAACAGCTTCTGTGCTCTGAAACTGGATATGATGAAGGCGTATGACAGATTAGAGTGGGACTATTTGCGAGGGATCATGACAAAATTGGGTTTTGACGGCCACTGGATAGATATTGTCATGCGCATGATTTCTTCAGTCTCATTTTCGGTGTGTTTCAATGGAGAAAGGCTAGAATCGTTCAAGCCTACACGAGGTATCCGGCAGGGAGACCCGATCTCCCCCTACTTGTTCTTGATCGCAGCAGAGGGCCTCTCGTGCCTCCTTAAATCAAGTTCTCAGTCGTCTCCGACAGGTATTCAGGTGGCTCCTACGGCTCCTACCGTTAACCATCTCCTGTTTGCAGATGATAGCCTGTTGCTATTCAAAGCCAGTGGGGAAGGATCATTTCAAGTGTCAAACCTACTTGATATTTACTGTAACGCTTCGGGACAGAGGATCAACAATGATAAATCTTTGATTTTCTTCAGCAAGGGTTGCCCGGCACAGTTGAGAGAGACTATAAAGAACAATTTGCAGGTCCAGAATGAATCATTGAGTGAGCGCTACCTGGGTATGCCAACAGATGTTGGTCACTCGAAGAATGGTACGTTCAAATATCTCCGAGACCGTGTTTGGGAGAAGATTAAAGGTTGGATGGAGAAATTGTTGTCTGCGGCTGGCAAGGAAATTTTGATTAAATCGGTTGCACAAGCGATTCCAGTCTACTCGATGGCATGCTTCCGTCTGCCAAGAGGTCTTTGTGATAGCATCACATCAATCATTCGTCAGTTCTGGTGGGGCTCAAAACAAGGGAAGAGGAAGCCGAGTTGGGTAGCATGGGATACCATGACTCTGCCGAAGCATTTAGGAGGTTTGGGGTTTCGTGACTTGGAAATCTTCAATCTTGCATTGCTAGCAAGGCAGGCATGGCGTACGCTCACAGACAGTACATCTCTTAGCGCCCGGATTCTCAAGGCAGTATATTTTCCGGATTGCTCTTTACTTCAGGCTGAGCTGGGAGCCCACCCATCACAGATATGGAGGGCGATATTGGACGGGCGTGACATCTTGGCACAAGGTTTGGTGCGCAGAATAGGAGATGGTGCATCCACTAATATTTGGCAACACAACTGGATACCGCGAGACAATTACAAGCGCCCTATAACAGCTCTCGTCCAAAATCCACCGAACAGAGTATCACAACTAATTGATGTTACATCGGCTAGCTGGAATGAGGACCTGGTCCGAACGATTTTTACTACATTCGACGCCGAGGCAATTCTCAAGATCCCTTTGTGCACGCGTCGTGTTGACAATTTTTGGGCGTGGCATCATGACCCTAGGGGGAGATTTAGTGTTCGGTCTGCCTATCACATGATTCTCAAGACTAAGCACGACAGGGAAGCATGGTTGTATGAGGAGGGAGGCACCTCATATGAGTTCAGTGAGACCAACAAATGGTCCATGATTTGGCATATCCAAGTACCATCAAAACTCAGGATGTTTCTATGGCGATTGGCCCGTCAATCTATGCCAATTGGGACTGTTTTGCAACACCGTCATATTTCAACCGAAAACTCTTGCTTACTCTGTGGAGCAGTGGACACATGGAAGCATGCACTGATGACATGCCCTATGTCTGCGAGTATATGGGCGCTGGCTCCGGAGGATTTGGTGCAACACATGGTAGAACGAGGAGAGGAGAACCCAAAGGAGTGGCTCTTTGCTATACATGAAATATTAACCAAAGAGCAGTTTGATCGTTTGGTGGTGTCCCTTTGGGCAATATGGGGAGCTAGGAGGAAGGCCATTCATGAGAGTATCTTCCAATCTCCTCACTCGGTCGCCAGCTTCATATCTAGCTACTTGGGGGAGTTGCAGGTGATCAATGCCAAAACCCCGGCTGTGACGACGCAGAGACGCGTCAACCCAAGGGGGTGGCTGGCCTCGTCGGCGGGGAATGCCAAGATTAACGTTGATGCGGCTGTATCGAGGCAAGGGTTCGGCTCAATTGGAGTGATTTGTAGAAATCATGAAGGCATGTTCATCGGCGCGTCAACTTGTGGCTTCAGCAACATTGTAGACCCACCGACTCTCGAAGCTCTAGCCATTAGAGAAGCCTTGGCACTGGCGGAGGATCTATATTTGAGGCGGGTTGAGGTTGCATCGGACTGCAAAGTGGTCGTGGAAGACTTACAGAAGGACAATCTTGCGAGCTATGGTGCAATTGTACATGAAATAATAGCTCACTCTTCGGTTTTTGAGTTCTGTAATTTTAAACATGAGTCTAGGAGCTCCAATTATGGAGCTCACAACTTAGCGAGGCATGCATTATCTCTCGGTGGTGGTCGCCGTGTCTGGTTAGGCCATCCCGGGAATCTATCTTTCGTCCCTGTAAACATTGTGACGATTTAATAAAGCCTCGTGGCGTTGTCTCAAAAAAAAGTTGTTTCCTATGTTCTACACGAGCTCGATTCTAGTACAGAACAACGGGAACTCCTATTAGACGCATTCTGCGTCAAATAGCAACGTGACGCACGCATGAAAGCCCCGACTGGGCCGGCCCAATACAGCGAGCGTGCCTGTTTCCTTGTTTAGTGGCGCTGCTATGTTTTAAAAAAAAACAATGCATTATCTCTCGGTGGTGGTCGCCGTGTCTGGTTAGGCCATCCCGGGAATCTATCTTTTGTCCCTGTAAACATTGTGACGATTTAATAAAGCCTCGTGGCGTTGTCTCAAAAAAAAAAGTTGTTTCCTATGTTCTACACGAGCTCGATTCTAGTACAGAACAACGGGAACTTCTATTGGACGCATTCTGTGTCAAATAGCGCCGTGACGCACGTATGAAAGCCCCGACTGGGCCGGCCCAATACAGCGAGCGTGCCTGTTTCCTTGTTCAGTGGCGCTGCTATGTTTAAAAAAAAACAATGCGCCTGCAGTCCAGTCCTACGAGGATTCGAACTGTAGATCTCCATGTTGCGTACGAGACGAGCTAACCAGTTGACCTACCAACTGTTGGCGATAATATGTGAAGCGTCCTAGTATAAGAACTAATACCAACGAAGAATCTGGACAACTTTTATATATTTTTTTCAAACCTTCCTTCGAAATTGTTAATTATTTTTACAAACGAACACTGTTTCAAAAATACGATACAAAATTTAAAAACTCACACTTATTTTCAAGTTTCAAAAAAAAAAGTAGTGAACATTTTAAACAGATTTTTTTATGAAAGTCCTAAATTCTGAACATTTTTAAAATTGCAAACACTTTTTGACAAAATTCCAACTTTTTGTTCCAAAATTTGAGTACTTCTTTGAACGTACATTTTTTTTTCAAAAAGTGCGAACAAATTCTATGAAGACGAACAAATTTTAAATTTCCCAAACATTTTACGAAAACATGAACATTTTTGGAATTTGAGAACAATTTTTTAAAGCACGAATGATTTTTGAATCTTGAGAACAAATTTGGAGGCGCAAACTATTTTTTAAAGCACGAACAATTTTTGAATCTTGAGAACAAATTTTGAAATGGAGAACAATTTTGAAAGCACGAACAAATTTGTAAAGCATGAACAACTTTTGAATCTTGAGAACAAATTTTGAAACAGAGAACAATTTTGAAAAATCCTGGACAAATTTGGAAGAGCAAACATTTTTTGAATATGTGAACCAAAAGTTGAAATCTGGTACATTTTCTAAATTTCGAAAGTTTTGAACTTTTTTTTGTAGAGAGAACAATTTTTGAATTTCCCAAACATTCTACAAAAATATGAACATTTTTGGAATTTGAGAACTATTTTTTAAAGCACGAACATTTTTTGAATCTTAAGAACAATTTTGAAATGGAGAACAATTTTGAAAAATCCCGAACAAATTTGGAAGCACAAACAATTTTGTAAAGCATGGACATTTTTTGAATCTTGAGAACAAATTTTGAAACAGAGAACAATTTTGAAAAATCCCGGACAAATTTGGAAGAGCGAAGATTTTTTGAATATGTGAACCAAAAGTTGAAATCTGGTACATTTTCTAAATTTCGAAAGTTTTGAACTTTTTTGTGTAGAGAGAACAATTTTTGAATTTTGAGAATATTTTTTCAAAAACTGAACATTTTTTTTGAAACACGAACAAAACTTAAAATTTTCGATATTTTATGAAAAAAGAGAAGAAAAGAAAAAGAAATAAAAAATAAAATCCTAAACATTTTGTAGAACTGCGAATATGTTCTGAAAAAGACAAGAAAAAAAGAAATAATAAAAAAGAAACAGAAAACGAAAATGTTAGAAACGTGAAAAACCAATAAAAGAAAAAAAACGGTTCATGAAACCTACTAGAAGGTTCACAAAACCGGAGTGGGAAGTTTGTAAGTGGGCCGGCCCAAAATCATCGCTCCGCGCTCGCCCCTTTGCGAAGCGGGGGCAGTTTGCCGCAGTGAGCGGCGAGTAGGATATTCCCAGAACAACCTTTTGGTTTTTTTTTTTGCGCTACCAACGGCGAGCAGTCTTTGCATGCGATCAATTAAAACTTTGCTGGGCCGACCCAGTAAAAACATCACCTACGAGCGCAAGTAAGCTGATCCGGCGCTCTTGGCGCTAAGAGCGCCGGTTACGAGCTCCCGGATTGACGACCTTGCCGAGTGGGCGTTGTTGGGGCCAAATCCTATTTGGCGCCCTCAGTGCCAAATACAGTATTAATGGTACAGGGTGCACACCCCCCTGCGCGACGCGGGCCAGCCCACATTCGCCTTTTTTTCCTTTTCTAAACTGATGCAAAAAACTACTACGGGAGAATTCGAACCCGCGCGAGGAGCGTTACAGTGTGACACGCTATAACCACCCCGCCACTCGAAGTTCTATGGTCAAGTTCGTTTTCTAATCCCATTCTTTCTTTCTTTTGTTTTTTTGTTTTTCTTCCTTCTTTTCTTTTTCTTTTTTATATATTTTCTTTTTTTTCTTTTCTAATCGAGGAAAAAGTTCACCAGATTTCATGAACTATTTTTTCAACTTTCAATGAACTTTTCCAAAATTTGATGAACTGTTTTTCAAGTTCAATGAGCTTTTTTTCAAATTTGGTGAACTTTTTTGCAGACGTAACAATTTTTTTCAAATTCTATGAACTTTTTTCAAATTTGATAAACTTTTTTTCAAATTTGTTGAACTTTTTTCATTTTTTGATGAACTGTTTTTCAAATTTGATGATTTTTTTTCTGCCAATCGATGATTTGTTTTTTCCTTAACGAACATCACAATACAGCCGGAAAAAAACAAATGCGAGTGTGTTGATCTTTTTTTCTTAAGGGGGGCGAGCATGTTGATTGAGCAAATGAAGCGAGCGACGGTTTTTTTTAGGGGAGCGAATGAAGCGAGCGACGGGTTATTGGACCGGCCCACGAAGGGGAAGTGCGTTGGCGCCGGTTGCTGGAAGAGGAGGTCTCGTTGTTGGGTGTGCTCAGCCAGTGGGCCACTGGGTATGTGCCTAGCCAAGTGGGCCGCCTAGAACGTATGTTGGGCATATCCCGGAGGGATTCTGCCGTCACTCTCTCCCATTTCATTTTTCGTTGCTTCAAAATATGCATTCTTCCAAGGTGTCACGCCCTATCAATCGAAAGGAGATGTTTTATTCTCCACTATTGATTCAATTAGAGGTTGTGTACCGAAGAGTAAATAATTTGGTGGGATGTGCGGGTGAGAGTAGTTAATTGCTGCCACTTAGAGCATCTACACCTGGGGCCTCAAACACGTCACAAACGTTCGGACGGGCTGACCGGTCAATGATCGGTCACAAAAAATTCGACCTACCCGGACGCCTCAAACCGTTCTTCAAACGCCCGGGCTGTCCGGCGCCCCTCATATCTATCCAAAATACGGGGCAATCCGGGACGTTAGTCGGGCCACCCCGACCTCACATATATCCCCTTTGATGAATCCTCCACTTTCTCCATCCTCTCCTCTTCCCAATCCGTTCCATGGTGGACGACTGCAGCGGCTTCGGCTCTAATGGCGACAAGAGCGGCATCGATGGGGCCGCTCACCGCATTGCTTTGCGCCGCTCCCGTCTAGATCAGGGCGGCAGCAACGGAGGCAACTCAGAAGCAACACGCCATCCCACTTCGCCCGCCGTTGAAATCCAGGTACGCCACTCGGCTGCCATCCTGTCCATTCTACATCCGGAGAGCGTCTACGGGCACCATTGGGTGCTTATGCCCTCGCCGGCGCCGAGCCGCTCGAGGATGCTCGAATCAGAGGCGCGGGTCGCACGGCGCGAGCGGCAATGCACGAGGAAGGCCATGGCAGCGGGCGACGCATGCGAGGCGCCGGGTACTCGCGCGCACCGGTCGATCCCGAGTTCGCGCTCATTGCGTTCGTCCTCCGGCGCTCCCTGACAATGATGGAGACGGATGTGCGGCGGCTGCGGCGGAAAAACGCCAAAACACTCTGGCTCGCTATTGATCGAGCTATCGGAGCGCGAGGCCTCGGCGAAGGCGGTGAGGCACGCCAAGGAGAGGAAACACTTGCTCCGGAGGCTTGCTGGTGGTCACATGGAGCCGTCGAACGACTCCGACGATGGCTCAAGCTCCGACAACGACGACGACTACCCTCGGGCGACCTACGTCTACACCGAAGGCCAAAGCAGTACCGCCGACCGCAAGGGGAAGGGGCAGCGAGGAAATGGTGATTTCCTTCTCCCTTCTCTGTTAAATTAAGTTTTTTATCGTATGTTTAGGATACTGTCCGATTGAAACTACATCTTTTGGTTGTCCAATGATCGTTTATACTATAATTATGCTTGTTTCAACTAGATAACTCGTGTTAGTTCGTTGATGTACGTAGATTTATTTCGTACGTGCATATGTTGCATGGATATGAGAGCCCGAATTTGTGATACGCGAATGCGGACACACCTAAATGAGGGGTGCTTGCTCACTGTTCACGAACACGACCGGACGTGCCCACAGACGTTTGAGAAGCCGGATTTGCCAAGTCCACCCTGTAGATGCTCTTAGGTCCTCACACCATGTCACGGGCCGACCAACAAAGCAATCCAACGGGGTTGTAGCCTGCGAGTTAGTTGGCTCTACATAAGTCAAAGGCCAAACAGAGGTGGTACAAAAGTTTGTTTACAAAGAGCTCACATTGTATTTCCATTCGACTCACTCATCACCCACACATGCATACTCCAGGAGCAACCAACAGATGATACAACACAATTATGTAGTCCATATTGAAATATCAAAAAGTTTATATTTAGGAACGGAGGGAGAAATGAAGAGAGAGAAAAAGAAAGAGATGTATACTCTCGATCATTGAAGAAAACATAGGGTTAAATTCAGCTAATCCAGCAGCCTCCATATTCTATAACAGCTAGATCACTGCATGCTGATCAATTATTACTCCACTAATTGCGATGCATGTGCATGACACACATCCATCTAACAATGTCAATGTCAAGTTGCTATAGCCCACATCCATTGTTTATCAAGTGCACCATGGATTCGAAACCTTGCATGCTTGTATAAGTAGCCCCTCCACTCCCCATACGAACTCCATCACCTCCTGCCATCTGCTCCTATAGCCCACAACAAATCACACACTCTCTGGTACACAAAGGCTAAATTCATTCAGAGCTAGCTTGAGAAGAGAGGCAATGGCCGCAGCTTCCCTTAAGCTTTCTGTTGCGCTGGCATGCGTACTGCTGCTGTCGTCGTCGGCGTGCCATGGCCTGGAGGTGGGTTACTACAAGAAGACATGCCCCCGAGTGGAGGCCATCGTGAGGGACGAGGTGAAGAAGTTCGTCTACAAGAACGCCGGCATCGGCGCCGGCCTCATCCGCATGTTCTTCCACGACTGCTTCGTCCAGGGATGTGATGGCTCCGTCCTCCTCGACCCGACGCCGGCCAACCCGCAGCCCGAGAAGCTGAGCCCTCCCAACTTCCCCAGCCTGCGTGGCTTCGAGGTGATCGACGCGGCCAAGGACGCCGTCGAGAAGGCGTGCCCCGGAGTGGTCTCGTGCGCCGACATCGTCGCCTTCGCCAGCCGCGACGCAGCCTACTTCCTTAGCAAGATGAAGGTCAAGATCAACATGCCGGCGGGCCGCCTCGACGGCCGCGTTTCCAATTCCACGGAGGCCCTGGACAACCTGCCGCCACCATTCTTCAACCTCGACCAGCTCGTCGCCAGCTTCGCCGCTAAGGGCCTCAGCGCCGAGGACATGGTCGTGCTCTCCGGCGCCCACACTATCGGGGTCTCCCACTGCTCGTCCTTCGTCTCCGACCGCATCGCCGTCACCTCCGACATCGACGGTGGCTTCGCCAACTTCCTGAGGAGGAGGTGCCCCGCCAACCCGAGCACGGCCAACGACCCCACGGTGAACCAAGACGTGGTGACCCCCAACGCTCTCGATAACCAGTACTACAAGAATGTCCTCGCACACAAGGTGCTGTTCACGTCCGACGCCGCCCTTCTCACGACACCGGCGACGACACAGATGGTGCGCGACAGTGCCAACATCCCCGGGCAGTGGGAGGCCAAGTTTAACAAGGCCATGGTCAAGATGGGAGCCATCGATGTGAAGACCGGCAAGCAAGGCGAAATCAGGAGGAAGTGCAGGGTCGTCAACTACTGATCGATCCATGAATCATCACGGTGTTGCGTTATTTATTCGTTTGTGCGCTTTAGTTTTGCACTGCCTGAGTCATCTACTTGTGATTTTCGTTCAATTTTCACGCATGTACTGTAATTGGTTGTTTTGACTGTTCAAATTCTTTGGCTGCTTAATTATTGGTGATGCAGTTAAGCACTACTATATATTAGTATCATTTTTCTGAGTATTCGCAAAAAAAGTATTAATTTTGGAGTTGGAATCACATCTTTGGCTGCTTAGGGCATCACAACGCTGATCCGCAAAATTGCTGCAGCATCTGTCCGCGAACAGGGGACAAGTCTCCGAACACGGATGCAAGAGGCGTCTATCCAACGCTGCCTGCATACATTTTAAGTTGGGTTTCAACTAACGGAAGAAATTCATGCAAACATGAAGGATTTTATCAAAGTTCGGATAGAAAATAGCATAAATTATTCATACATAGCATGCAAATAAGTCTAGTACAACAATAGTTTAAATTCAACGAGATTAACCGGGTGTTTAACAAGTTTTTCATGGAAGGATCATATCGTCCCATACATACTGCTCTTCAGCTTCATCCAACATTGCGTGTGCGTAAATGGCCGTTCCTCTATCCTATGGTACATCACGGTAGCACGTATGGGCTACACAATGTGTAGAGCAACATTGAACGAACGAATGAATCAATCAACAAATTGAACAAGAAGAAGCAAAACTTATGATATCCTCGGCTGCTGGGTGCAATGGCCACCTTGCCTCCATCGCCATAGAACTTCCCGACGGTTGTCTGAATGGCGTACCATCGATACGATAATGACCTCACATTGCGTTGTTGAATGATGTGCATGTCGTAGGGCGCAATATGCTTTTGCGCGTGAAACCAATCATGCATGCGTTGCCAGAAGAGCCCACCTCTGCTTCCACGGATACGGCCAACAATGCATAGCACAACAACTCATCCTCCATGGTCGAGTACCCCGCCATCCTTTGTACTCTAAAAACACGACATGGCGTTCAAAAACAAGCTCAATGGCATTTGACCGAACACTTGCCAGGCGTGGTGTCCGTCATGGACGACGTCGACATGGGTGGCGGAGTGTACCTGTCTATGGACGGGTCCTGAGTGGACGACGCCGTGGTAAAAGGCGAGCGGGCGCGTCGGCGCTGGTTGTGGAGGTCCGACAATGCCTATGTGCCCGCCAGAGAGGTACAACGACGACGTGGAGGAGGAGGGTGCGGATGGAAAGCAAGGTGGGAGAAGGGGCGGATTGGAAGAACATTGGACCGGGAGGAGGGGTTTAGTCGGCCGGGGGTGTCGGAGTCCTACCTGGCTACTATCCGAACTCCTGCAAAGCCCCCCAATTTTGGTTTCAATTTGCGGGAAAAAGTGCGTCTGGACCGCTCATGAACCGATACATGCACGCCTTGGATGACGGAACACGTACAGACCACGTAGTCTGAATGTATGCGGGCGGTTTGAGGGTCGGCGTTGGAGAGGCCTTGTGTGTGTAGGGGGGGGGGGGGATGAATAGACCAAATGCAAACATCTATACAAGTTTTAGGGTTCGACAATTTTACGCACAAGGAGACTAGATGGTACATTATCAATCAAGCAAGTAACATGGGTAGAGCAGCCGAGACATAGCAACTTGCATGAAAGTAAGGGAGCAGAGTAGAGAATGCAAACATTGGTTGATACGGGAATGTTCTTTTGTGCTTCAGACAATTGGTGCTATCTCACACCTACATCGACGGAGACTTCAAACCAAGGGATTCTAAGACTCAAGAATCCCGGTTGTGGCGCCGACCATGTAGCCCACAACGCACAACCATCTTAGATCTTCACAAAGTGGGTTATCTTCAAGCCCATACAAACTCTCGTGTCTTTCACATGTGGCACTTGCTACGATCATAAGTGACACCTAACCGTCTAGGATGTGCTTACCATCCAAAAGTAATAAGCATAAGCAAAGTCATTTGATAAGAACTCCTTAAAAGATCTTCAATCAAAGTTTCTCTCAAGGGTCCATATGAACACTATGAAAAATTCAAGATTGTTGTGAAAGAGATGAACTTACGGTGTATGAGGTCCAAGAAAGGGGAGTTCTTCTCTGTTAAAGAATGAAGAAGAACATCGAATCGTTCAACACTTCTTTCTTTTCTTGCATTGTATCTCTCTCTAATACCATCCGAAACTTTTGAATTTAAACATTTAGCTCATGTCAAATAGTGCTCGTATGGCTTGATAATCATAAGTCATCCCTTAGCTTGGTGGTAAGGTGCTTGTTGTTACTTCAGGTTTTAAAAGTGTTGTCATACATTTTTTTTAAACTCTAGCACCGAGTGGGTGGGATGGTTCGAACATGCGAGCTTCTAAAGGAAGGAAAGATAGGCCGACCACTCGAACAAAGGGTTGTCTAAAAAGGCTTAAAAAATATTTTATTTTGAAGAGAAAAAAATCTAATTCAAAATTCATTTGAAAAATTCAGGCAAAACAAATCCGAAAATTCCGATATTTTTCGAAAACCCTTCTTTCCTGTTCCTACCGAGAAAAAATGAAATCAAGAAAAAAAAAACCTTTGGTCAGGAGTGAGACCACCCACCTTCCCACCCGGTCCCCCCTTGTTCATTAATTACTACGAACGCTCGCCACGCCCCCTGACTTGCCGTCCAAATCCCGCGTCTGCTCCTCAAATCCTCGTCCCGCTCCTCCCGCCCACGCTCCAGGGCCGCCATTCACCACACTGCTTCGCCGTCGCCGCCTCGCACGAGATCGTCGTCGAAGGAGCCGCCGGGCCTGACGATTGCGATGGGGAGCGGGAGCGCGAGCGCGAGGGGAGATGTGGAGTTGAGGGAGATAGCACCGCCATCGGGATGCGCCGCCGCCGTGGCCGGCGGGCGGCCGTCATCGATTCACCGCGCAGGTTCGCGTCCCCCTTCCCTTTATTGCTCCCGGCAGACAATCGATCCTATTGCTCCCGTCGCATGGCCATGACGCCCGATTGAGGACTAGCAACCCCTCCAGCGCGACCATACCGCCCTCGCTCGCAGCCGGGCTTGCCCAGAAGCGGTGGGTAGGTGGGGAAAAAATTCCGTAGATCCGGTATGCAGAGCCGCGCCTGTGCATGCCGGCGCCCCATGCGCAACACGTGATGGCTGATGCAATCTTACGGGCTAAGGCAATCGCCCGCCGCTCCTCGTGATGCCTCAGCTCGGCTCCAACGCGCACGCGATCCTATCGGCCCTCCCAGTCAGCCGCTCGCGACCGCGATCCCATCTGTTGCAGTTCGCGAGCGAGCATGATCGCCATGGGCCCATGGCCAGCGACGCGCAGTCTCCTTCTGCCGCGCCGGCGTGTGCCTATTCATCGACTTCCCGCTGCGCAGCGCCGGTGACACGCCTCCTCGTGCCCGCAAGTCGTCACGCCGCAGCGGACGGTCCATCCGGCTGCTTGGCCAGGTGATGGACCTCGTGTTCGCCGGCGCGGATATGTTCTCGTGAGCAGATGATACTCATGCTAGTCGACAAATCGTGACACCTTTTCTTTGCTCAGCATTCGTCGTCTGGCAGTGCTGGCTTTCAATTCTATTTTTGTTTTTCTATACTACTTTCCTCCTGGCTATTTCCTTAGCCATCGTACAGTATTTCTTCTTCCCCAACTATAATGAAAACTGGAGCGTTGCAGCGGGAATTAGTAGCACAAAATTTATTGACAATACGGTTAAGAACATATGAAATTGATAAGCAAAATTATCATCATTATGAACAACAATGACTCCTGACGATAATATTATCAGGTTTTTTGAGAATAGCACATCTATAATATTTTGTAGAACAAAACTTGTACACCATTATTTTCCAAAAGAATCATCATCAAGAAAAAAAGGTATATTAGGCAGATAATCAAAGCTACTGATTCCCTTTCAGTCACCTTCATTAGATCTCAATGTTTTAATAGACTATATCACTTTGCTGTTTCACACTTCTCTCCCCTGCTTATCTACAAATGAGAAACAACCAATATGATTAGAGAGGAATGATAATCTTCAGCAATATATGCTATACATTAGTTATTCTTGGAAAAAGAAGCTAGCCTACCATTTCAGTAAATACTAAATAGTATACTGGTAAGTGCCAATGGAAAATATATATAAATATAAATGTCGTTCGAATCATCACACTACAAAGTTCAATATATCAAATCATCAAAAGACCTGGAGAAAGGCTCTTTGTTCTATACTTAAACTGGCGTGAGATGAAGCAGTGCAATATGAGGCAAGAAAATTGGTAGTTTTTTCCTAGTTGAACGGCAATTTCTTCGATTATGCAATACCCAAATTACAACCTACAAAAATTTTACAGACTCGAGAATATGTATAGCTCCCAAGCAGCAACAATCGATGGGACAAATGCAATCGCGACCAACATGATGGCAGCCCCGCGGGGAGATGTCTCCCCAGCGCATCAATGGGACCGCGCGGCAGTGGTAGCGCCTTCCATCGGTGTGGCGGCTAGAGTTCAGGAGGGAGCAAGCAATGTGCCGTAGTCGATTTAGAATACTTTCCTTCCCCGACAATCTGCCTGCACCACACGCGTCCAGGACCCGCACGAAATCCTTGGCCACACAACCGTGGCTAGCGGCTGTGAGGCCATCATCTTTGAGCTAGGGCGTGATGCTACGTATTGCAACATTCTCAAACTAGTGCTTTTATCTATAACTTATTGGTAAGACCTTTTTTTACCGGAATCAAAGACGACGAACCGTAGGTGCAAAGTTCAGCAAGAGACGTTCGGTGAAGGACCTCATCTCACCTAATTGATCTGCAACACTGCACAAATTTATGGAATACTATCCCTCTTGAGCTTTGATTCCTTCACCTCCTCCATCCAGCCAACAATGGCGTTTTGGATATGCTTTGGTTTTCGCTTCGATATTGCAGCGCTACTACCTGTTTCATGCATCTTTATGCAATTTGAAAACTATAGAGGTGCTAGAGTTGAATGCCCATGGTGTAGAGGGGGCTTCGGTAGGCTAGTAACTATGGCATACTAGAGAATGGAGGAGGAGGGATGGGAAAAGAGCCAGTGTAGAGAATTTGGCCCGACCCTCGTCTAGGTTAGGGAGTCATGAAGGGATGTGCAATGCAGAAGACAAACTGTGCCAGGCAATAAAATGTTGTGCGCATTAGTAACAGATGATCGGCTACAAAATTATGCCGGCTGGTCATCTTCCTTGTCGATCGATTCATTTGCACCATATGGTGAGAGGAGATGGAGGGTGCTGGGCGCTAGAAAGAGCGAATCAAACTGAGGGGAATTAACAATTGCAGTAAGTGCGGACGAAGATTTCATTTATCATAAAAGTATAACAAAAACATATGTTGATGTGGCAATTGCATAGGTGAAAATTTGTGATGACATGGCCTTGCATGGACTGGATGGCATGTATAGTGATGTGGCATAGTTGCATGTGGAGAGAATTAGAGTTAGTGGGGGTTAAATTTTTATGACATAGGATGCCAAGCTCCCGCAGTTCCAGTCATAAAAAATTAACGAGAAGTACTTCAGTACAACTCCCTAAAATATTAGAAAATGGTGTTTTTGTCCATCATCTTTTTTGATCATGTTGGAGTTTTTTGGCAGTTGTGGAGACATTTTTTGCCCTCCAAAGCCAAAAATGGCAGTACAACACTATAATAGGGCAGGTGTTGAAGATGCTCTAAAGGGATGAACATGGCGACACTGCTGAATAACGTCCATGAGGACGCCGAGGGTATGCATGATGCGACTGGAGCCACATGGTTTGAGGAAACGATGAAACGTAGACGGGCCTTTTGAGGAAGAAGCACTTCAAGATTTATCTCATTTTCCAACAATGCAGAAGGACTAAACTGTTCTTTAAATGCTCTCTCTCTCCCTCTCCCCCCCTCTCTCTCTCCGCTAAACCACCGGTGGTTGCAAGTGCAAGATGGCTTGAGATTATGGACGATTGTGGGGTAGCATTAGATTGTGCGATGCACTCGAGGGCCGAGTTTTTATTACTAGTTAGGTCTAGCGAGTTGGCGCATGTAGCTCTGGCGGAGGCTGTTGCGGCCAAAGCAACGTCGGTTGGCACAAAAGTTGTGGCTTCTAGGGGTTAATGTTATGTTGCCCAAGGCGGAAGGAGAATGTAGCAGGGGCTGTGGACCCTTCCCATGCTCGCCGTGTTAGGGCGGTGAGGCGTGTGATCAAGGTTGTGAGCTCAAGGGGAGTTCGCATCAAGAATTGCATCTTATAATGCGCTACCTATTCTAGAACATGCATGGTTTCGGCCACACTGGTAGGAGGACACAATTGAATGAATACATGAGTAGAGAGAATATCCACATGGTGGCATTGCAAGAACGACCAAGTCTGAGTTTAGTGCCTTAGACAGTTAGACTTGAGATCAATTGACCCACCGAAATGTTTTGACTGGTCCTGGTTGGCATCAATTGGGCATTCAGGATGATCAAGTCTCGAACCACTCTGGATGGAATTCGAGGAGCTTAATCCATGGCAGTTCATTTGGATATATCGGTGACGGAGGTCCTTCGCACATCCTAGCCTCCGATTTCTTTTCGTCGCAAACTTTCTCCCCTAAGATCGCAAGCTGGATTACTTTGTGCTTGAGGCTTGGTAGTGTTAGCCTTACCAATGACATTGTGTCATGGCACCTTGCCAATTCTCGGCCAAATCCCCATATGCCCAACTTTTGAAGGGCCCTTCGCTAGACATGGCTAGGGGGCTTTGGAAAGCCAGCTTGCCTCTTAAAGTTAAAATTTCTTGTGGCAAATGTTTAGGAATAGGGCTTCCGACCTCCGGTAACATGGACAAATGTAACAAGCCCCATGAGGGAAACTGCGCGATCTGTGCAATACAGGAGGATGATAACCACATATTCTTGAGATGTCCCTTAGCACGCTCCCAAGGAGTGCAGTTAGGTAAGCTGCGGACACGAGCTGGAACCCTTTGTTGGGCACAGAGCTGCTTACGATCCTAATTGCTTTGTGTGGCTTGGCTAAATGCATGATGTGGTGCCACGTCGGGGTTCTTCTATGGGCCATTGGCATATTCATAACAAAATTAGTATCAAGGTTATTTTTTCGGCTAAGCCTGCTAATTTTTTTAAATGCCTTTTGTTATTGCAGCAACGGGTGTCGTTGGGGAAGCACCCGGACTCTGGGCACATGCAGCCGGCAATGAACAATCTCCGTCACATTCATAGCATTGCTAGATATCCTATCGTTGTTACTTAGAGCAGTTGTGACTTCTCGTGCATCGTGTGCTCTTGACCAAAGGAGTTCAACCAAACATGAAATATCTAGGATATTTACAGAGCCGGAACGCCCTACAAAGAGCAAAGTCTGTACTCTGCCTGTTGTGGGCTTTCTTAATTTGGAACTGAATGTTGCATGTGTCTTTGTTTAGAAAAAAAAGAACGCAGCCTTCTCGCCGTTGCCAATCGTGACCAGTGTGGCTGAGGCAAAGAGCACCGTTTCAATCTGATTGCAAGGTGGTTCCGTCCTGGTTCACATATTTAGAATGTTCTAGTAGGGCATGTGTATAATATTATTTTAGCCCATGCCGCACCTTTTCGCCATATCAGACACCCTGAATCTATCACAGTTTTTAGAGGTTCACACTCTTTGCACCCTTTCTTTTCTTGCTTCTGGCTGGCAAAGGCAAACGACGTCTCTCTCGCTTTTGGATGGCAAACAATGTACCCAGTGTGTGTTGTCAAGTTGTCTTCTCATACACCAATTAAACGGCATGTCTTCCTTTTCTCTTCTCCCGATTCCTCCAAACCATGGTCGCACGAGCCGCCATGGCGGTGCTAAGTAAGGATTTAATTATGAAGTGTCCTAGTCATTCAGTGTGACCTACTACCTTCTCTCATAATTTTTTAGCATGCACATATTTTTCATTAAGAGGGAGTGCCCCTGGTTTCCATTAATTAATATAAATCAAAGCTACATTGTCCACCTCACGCACCCATCCAACACCAACAATTTTAACCAGGAGCACTTACAACGAGCAAAGCAAAAGCAAATAGGGGGACACAAAGCAACTTGCACAAAGAAAACAAGATCGAAAAAAGAACAACAACAACAACAAACAAAGATCATATCCATCATCACTTCGGCAGTTAGCCAGCCTTGGACTCCAGGTGTTCCAACTCCGGCGGCGCACTGAGGACATCAGTGGTGATATGCTCCAGTCATTTTGCACAATGTAGCGGTGCCAATTTTAAGCCCTCCCTCACCTTCAACACTCTCCCTTGCTCAATCTTACAGAAGATTTGAAACCTGACTACGCTAAGGTCCCTAGGTGATTTGTGCCGAATGTAGGCGAGATTCCTAGCCTTCCAGATCCCCCAAGAACCCTAGCAACCCCTACAGTAGTTGTTTTCCTACTGCAGTTAGTCATGCCACCTAAACTTTAGAAGATCCCTCAAAAGCTACATTTAAGGGGGGGGGGGGCATTTTGAGGGATTAAACCCCAGCTAGAAAATCCCCTAAACCTTTCGTGCATAATTTTTTTGACTTCTATCGCTAAAATATCTCCTCCACTCTACGCACAGGTGGTGCCACGGCGTTGTGTGGTCTTGGATGCACGACGCCTTTCGATTGCGTCGACGGTGCATTGTCCTGGTTTAGTCTACTAGGCGAGATGGCCTTTGACTTCTCCGGTGGCACACAAGTACCTCGTGTTGTCTCATCCTCGCATGACCTTTCAAATGTACCCTGCGACATAGGTGGTGTCGCGGCGTTGTGCAGTCTCGAATGCACGATGCCTTTCAATTGCATCATCGGTGCAGTGTCATGGCTCAGTCTTGGTTGGCCAATGTCGTTTGATTGCACTGGTGGTGCTTTTGTTATGTCGTGTTATGTTTTCCCACTTTCACCCTGTTAATGTGCTGTCGGTGTGTGTTATTTTACTTTATCTCTTCTCCTCATGTTCCCCATGTACTACTGGTTCACTCGAACCTACTTGCAACAAGCTACAAAGCACTATAGGGTGGATACTAACCTCCCACACTCATGGCATGGCGACCGGCAGTGTGGTCGATTGTCCCTGCACTGGCTATAAAACCCTCACCGTCGCCCCGAAACCCCAGCCAACCTAGATGTGCATCAGTTTTCCCAGCTGCCTTCCTCAGGTCGAGATCCCGGCCGCCGGCTGATCCCTCCCCCGCCCCCGCCATGCAGCCCCATGCTGCCTTATGCAGATCCTAGCAGCCTCCCATACGATACAACCCCACGGTCCCACATCCCCGTGCTGCCCATCCGCGTCGTGTTTTCGTCAACTTTGGCACTGCCCGCCCCCGAGCCCCGCGGCCCCAAGCTGCCTCTGCCAATACCGTCCTCTCCAACACCACCGTCCACTCGGCCTGCCGTCATCCTCCCAGCCACAGCTCCGATGCAGCCCCCACTTAGACACTGCCACCAGCATCTCCGAAGTACTGTGGCATCCAGTGCAAGGTTTTGGTTACCGAATGAGGCAATTTTACCGAGGGGGACGGGTAAATGTGGTTACCATGGTTACCGACAAATATCGAGAAATACCGAGAATATTTCGAGCGAATTTTATAGTTGAATTTTGAATTCAAATAAGTGAATGAACGAATATTCGAACCAGAGACCTCTCAAAACAGGAACTAGGTTGCTACGAACATGCCAGAACCAACTCTAATGGCATTAATTATATCCTACGTAACTTTACTGTAAATCGAGTGTTTAAATTCAAAATTTTTAAAAAACTGGTATTTTTTGCTCGGTATGGCGATTTACCGAGGGGCACGGAAATACGCGGTAACCATGGGAAATCTTGAAATTTCGACTGGTAACCAAAACCTTGATCCAGTGCCAACCGTGGGGAACTCACGGTGGAGATCCACCAACGTGAACTTGGCCGCCGGTTGTTGGGGACGTTTAACACTACTGAGGAGGTGGCGTGGTTCGTTTCTTTGGGACAACACCGCATCCACAGCCGCACTTGCCCCTCCCACCGTTTGGATTGTCTCACTCCGCGAGGATCGAGAGCCGGAATAGTTGTACCCTGAGCTCTTGGACGCAGAGTTGATAGCCAAGCTCATCGCGGAGGAGCCGGGCCTCCTCGCGGCGAACCAAGCTTTTTCGGGTCTGTGGAGACGAGCACACAGTCAAGCAGATGCTTGCCGACTCAAAGTCCAAGGACGACGTGCCATGCAGTTGGTCCACTGCGCCAACGGCAACGAGGCCGGCCCCTCCCACTTTCCGGGGGGTAATCACCATCTCCTCCTCATCGAACCCAGGGGTCAGATGACGACTTCGATGTCTATCTTCGGCGCTTGGACTGGCTAGTACGTAGTTCTACTGGTTTAATACCGGGGCTTGGACTAGTTCAATGTCGAATTATGCTATGTATGATGTAAATGTACTCCCTCTGTTCCTAAATATAAGTCTTTTTAGAGATTCCGTTGTGGACTACATACGGAGCAAAATGAGTGAATCTACACTTCAAAATATGTTTATATACATCCGTATGCAGTCCTTATTGAAATCTCTAAAAAGACTTACATTTAGGAACGGAGGGAGTAGTAAGCATGGGCTGTTTAATTATGGTATGTATGGTGCTATTGTGATAGCGTTGTTAAATTATGAAATTAACTAGTTTAAATGGTTTATGCAGAAGGTGCATCAACAGGTGTTAATGCAAGTAACACTGGGCAGCAATTGCCTTCCTGCACAAAAGGCAAGGGTCCCGGGAAACATGCCAAGTTGAAAGACAACGAAGGGGCTACTGGGTTGGGGAGAGTTCAGACACCAGTTGGCATATTTGAAGATGAATGTATTTTCTGCCATTCATTCAGAACCAGTGAGCCGGTAATATGCTGCATATCATTACATTATCAACTAAAAAAATGCCCGTTTGAAGTCTTCTTATTTGTACTGGCACTAAAAGAATGTTCACCGCCTTTTCCTACGTCAGTGTCATGGTCCGATGGTACTGTATCACGATAGAAGGATTATGACCAATGACAAGGGAAACCCTACCAACGCCGTGTATGTGCACGAGAAATGCATCGTTTGGTAAGTTTATTTAATTTATACACCATGGTTAACTCTTCATATTTAATTTATTTAGAAAATCATCATACGCAGTGTTCATCCATCCTTTTCATTCTTTACCCATGTTTGTGAAGGGCCCCAAGAGTGCAATCCAGTGGCGGTACTTTTAAGAACGTGGAGAATGAAATCAAGCGTGCTTCAAGATGGGAATGCAGCAGATGCAAGCTCCGGGGAGCAGCGCTTGGTTGTTATTACGGCCGCTGCCGCAAAACTTATCATGTCCCATGTGCAGTGATGATACCTGAATGCCGCTGGGATGTTGTAAGCTTTTGAGTATACCTTGTCCTTGATTCATTTATAAACAGTGCTGATGTTCTGACATGTCTAGTTTTGATTTTGAAGGAGGGTCGCCATGTTTGGTGCCCCAATCATGCACCACATGATGATATGAGCTCACCACCAACAATGGAGAGTGACATCGTCCTTCAAGTAGATCAGCTGAACACCTCAAGTTGTTCCTTGTCTCAGGGGTACGCATGGTGGAGGTTACTGAGCAGATCTTCAATCATTCTTCATTAATATTCTAATATAATTTGCACGGTACTTCATCATTGCAGCCAATGTTCAGAGAAAGAAAGAATTTCTTCCAATTACCAGAGAGAACAAAACCTACAGAATCAGTCTAGCACCCTGGTGGATCAATGGGTTTTGCTTGGTATATCTTTAAGTGCATCTGAAGAGGTAGCACAGACTATACTAGTATACTAGCGAACAATACTTTCCTTTTAGAGCATTTGGATATATCTGAACAATACTAGCAAACATGTTTACAGACAAGCTTAAGTAATGCCGCAATCCTACTTTATCGTCAAATTTATTAATTATATAATTTGATAGTTTTCAAAATAAATTTTGTTCCATACCAAGCTGTTATAAAATTGTTTGTGTTTGTCATCCAGGATTCCTTGAAGGAATTTGCGTCCTTGACCAATTCAACCTTGGTTGAGGATTGGGACAAAAATGTGACTCATGTTATTGTGGGCAGAAACACCAATACCGCATGTGTGAGATCATATGCGGTCCTGATGGCGATACTGTATGGGAAATGGATTGTCAGAGCCGGATGTTAGTGTTAACCCATCTTACGCCCCCCTTGTTTTTATTATATTGATGGTATTTTACTATCTCCAAGCTCATGCTACATACTTGTTAACGCGACAAGCTGCTGGTCTATTTGCACTTCCATTTATCCGCGATGATTTAAAACTTATCTTAGATCAGCAGAGAATATTATTTATCCCTGCACTGAAGCAGTTCGCATCATATATCTGTCTTAGGGATTATGGATTTCTTGGTGCAACGAATTCCACACCCGGAAACTCCTTACGAGATGACATTCTATGGGGGTTTGCACACATCAATTTCTGGACCAACGAAAGGAAGAGCTAGAGCTGCTGAAGGGGTATGTAAACATTTCTCTACAAATTCACTATAGAGAAACACATATGTAGTGAAAACTGACTGCAGTTTGTCTTATGCATATGTCAGGGAATTTGTTAAAAAGAAAATTGATTTTTTTCCTCTGCAACTAACTGTAGAAATGTTTATTTTTTGAAAACGAGGTTGAAACCCTTTGCCTGTGCATCAATAAGTTGCACACAGGACCGAACCATCTTTATTGGAGTTGATGCAAGGCAACGAGGCCAAATACATCAACAAAAAGAGTACATAACATGACAACTACGATAGAGGCTGTTTGACACATCAAAAGCTCAATAAGTTCATCTTTAGTGTAGGTGTTGTGTGCATAGTTTTTTTTTAGAATTGTCAGTATATTCCAAGAGCCTTTTTTTTTAAGTTGAAGTGCTAAACAGGTTTCCTTAGTTTGATCGCATCCACATCCAACAAAGCAATTATCTTTTGCAGTGGCATTTTACAAATTCTCTTTGAAGTGGCATTTCCCCTAGTGGGGTGTTTTGGAGTGCCATGCACCATTAGTGTGTTTATTTTATATTGCACTTCAAAAGTTTAAAATCATGGATCTTATGAATGCACCTCAATCATCATCATTGTCTAACAATAACAATATTGGGAACACCTTTCTACAGCCAAATGATGATAAACCTTGATGTTTGCAGGCACCAAAACTCTTCTCAGGACTGAATTTCTGCTTCAGCGACTACCTGCACGTAGAAGACTTAGAGGAGTTCCAGAATCTCATAGCAGCTGGTGGAGGGCTAGCGCTGCAGGGAGTCAGCCCAGACTCGTTACCTGAGATCAGGAGCAGAATTCCCGGGAAGGTGTACTACATCTACCACGGCGGGCCTCCAAGGAACTCCACTTGGTATTTTAAGGATGTCCACCAGAATCAGATGGAGGAGAGCGTCGAGTATGGGAAATCGGGAGCACAGGTGATCAGCCACCTGAAGCTGTACGATGCTATCCTGTCCTACGACGCGCGGATCCTGGAACCCGGACGGTCTTTCACCAATATGTGTGAGTGAAGGGCACGCTTCGGACGATGGCTTTTTGCTCGTGTT
>NC_057795.1:546154353-546156286 GCF_018294505.1 Triticum aestivum | reverse complement strand
GCATACTCTACTCACCCATTAGACTATATAGGGTGATGTCATTGTTGTTGTTTTGGTGCTGGATTTACTTGTTTACCGGCCTCTCTTCTAGCGCTTGCGCCGGATGGTTGTTTGGCAGTACTGTCCAACGACTGTTATATTGTTTGTCATTGACTGAAACATTCAGCAACAGCATATATTTGAACTCTGAAGTCTTAAACCATTGGCGCGTGGCCTGCCGCCGTCTTCTACCTTTCGAGACAGGATTTTCAGCACCCGAGTGCCCCTACACCCTCTATGAACAGTAAGCTCAAAACAAATTAAAAAAATCAAAAAAATCTGAAACTTTGGGACATCGAACATCATGAAACTTTTGATGATCTTGCAAAGTGTTAGCTAAAAATAACACTCGAAGAGCACTCAAATAAAAAAACAAAATCATTGTTCAAAGTTTATGTACATTTTTTAGCAGTGATTTTTTTAGGGCTCCATGAAGGTTATTTGTTGCTGAAACTTTGCAGGAACATCAAACCTTTGATAATCTTTGATCCCTGAAAGTTTCAGATTTTTTCGATTTGTTTTCATTTTTTTATGAATTTACTGTTTATGAGGGTGTAGGGGCACCCGGGATCTGTTAGGCATTTCTCCTACCTTTTTCGTTCATCTTGCGTCTTTCTTTCGTCTTTTGTTGTTCAAAATGATGATCTAGGGCCAAGTTTTTGTTGACGACCAAAGTGAACAGAAACCTGATTGAAGTCTGAGGGAAAGAGAACTATATATACATCAACCATCCCTAGAGAAATTTCCATTGCGCCTGTCCAGCTAACTCCTTTGACTTTCACGAGTGATGCAAGAAACTGGCAGCCAGATCATTTAAAATCCTGTTATTTCTTTCTCCAAATTAGCCACGCCAAACCACCATCAATTATTAGCACGGAGGTGTTTTTGCCGTTGATGTGTACATTGCATCTCCGTTCAACCGATCGACGACTCTCGTCTGCATGTCAACATGTGTGCTGGAGGCTGGAGGCACACATGCATTATGCATGCCCCAACAGAAGCAAATCAAATACTACTACTCCCTCCGTTTCATATTACTCGTCGCTGATTTAGTACAACTTTGTACTAAATCAGCGACGAGTAATATGGAACGGAGGGAGTACTTGCTTAGTCAACCACCGGTCCATTCACAAAGAGCTAGTAGAAGCCAAAAGGGATATACGCACGCATGCGGGAGACATTCCGCTGCCTGACCTCTCGTAGCTCAATCCCGCTTGATGCTCATGTAATCCCCAACTGTATTGCCTGCTAGCAAGGTGGCACTGTCGCACTGCAAATTAACCGCACTATTAGTACCAGATATATTTGTAAAGAAGAGAGAAAACCCACTCAAAGAAGAACAAAACACACAGTTATACATTAAGCTAATTCCAGCAGCCTCCATGTTCTATATATAACAGCTAATAGATCGGTGCATGATGATCAATTATTACTCCATTGATTGCATGCATATGTGTATGAACACATATCATCTAGGAGTAACTAACAATGTCAAGTGCACATACATCTCAAAGCAGCCCAGAGCCTGCTCTGGAGGAACGACCGAATCGACTGTTTCCAACGAGCCAGTTCTGAGCCAACGCAGCGAGTTCCCTGAAGGCCCACCATAAACCCTCTCAATGCTCACTCTCCCCTGTACCCCGTTTCACTCTCTCGCAACGAGCATTGGCGGCGTGAAAAATTGGATAGTGAGCATCGGAGGCGGGAAGATCTGGACGGCGACCACCAGCGATGACCATCCGCGAGTGCTTCAGCTCTAGTTTGTCAATGGCGGTAAGCCTTTCCCCCACCCGGTTTGATTTCGATTTAGGGTGCGTTTTAGGGTTTGATAGGCTTGAGTTAGATCTTGATTTGGGTGTCGACCTAGGGCTTTATTTAGGGTTAGATTTGGGGG
>NC_057795.1:546145541-546153996 GCF_018294505.1 Triticum aestivum | reverse complement strand
GGGGGGATCGATGTGATTTACGCTTAGATGTGGTATTGTGTTCAAAGATCTTTGTTGAGGTGCAGTCCATGTATTAGAGTGATCATTGATTCGAGAGTTGGTTCTAAACATTGTACTTCCAATCCTTGTACCAGCTCTCCCTTCTACATGACAGCATGAAGTGAAGATCGTCATCATTAACATGCATATTGTTATGATCCTACACATCATCATTCACATGCACATTGCTATGATCCTACACAACTCAGTGCAAATCACCATTTCCTTCAACATTGGTCATATGTTCTTCGTTGAAGTGTTGTGCCGGCAGGTTGGCCTTTGGCAATGTTGTTGAGGGGAGCTGCTCTAAGGGCAAAGATGTAGCAGAAGGCAACATCTTCAAGAGGTGTCAAGGGAGGCCAAAGATGTAGCTGATCCATGAGTAAGTAGGTCCAACCAACTTCTACAAGGACGAAATTTGCTAAAAGCACCTGGGTTGGATTTACTTACCATCCCTGATCGGAGACCACTCCGAAATGTTCCAAGGCTCTAGGATGTCAACCGAAGGGTGGCGGTGTATGGAAGCCGTAGCTCACAAGCTGAAGATCAGGTACTTCCTCACCTTCAAGGTCCTTGCTCGAAGCGGATGTTTTCAAGGTCACCGTGCGGGTCCAAGAGTGAGGGTTTTGCACGTCTGTGCACGAATGATTTGTACACGTGTACTTTGTGAACCTTCACGCATTTCACCAGATGTGAGTTCACATGTAGTAGTGCTATCAGTCACTGGTGACAAGCAAATCACGAGCATCATTCCCAGACTATTAAAAACGAGGGGCACATTGTAAATCCAAAGTACCGGTAATTAACTCATAGATAAAGAGTACAGGTCTGATTTTTACGAAAGCTAAAAGACTCAAGTCAATTACAGCCCACAATACCAAATTGACCCTACTGGTTTACAGCCAACGGATTAATGAGGCACATTTTCCTCGGCTACATGTCTAAAGCTACCATCAGGGCTGCCAGCCAACACAGAGAAGCTCCTTCTTCGGAACAGCACACAAGTCCTGCCCAGACAAAACGAAATTCAGCGCCGCAAAGTAAATCAATCTCGACGAACAAATAAGAGTATTCAGATGAACTTACAGAATCATTTTGCACAAATGTACGCCACCTATATCCTATGATAATAACAGGTACTGATCCGGATGAAGAAAATCGACATTCTCTAATACAGAAGTACAACAGCTGCAAGCAAAAACCAGTAGCATGTCAGAAAACCCGGGCCTACGTACATGGAACTATGAAACTGTGGCATTAGGGACATAGTACATGAATGGGAGGCGGGAAATCCAACTGCTGACCTTATAATCTAACGTTTTGGCTGGTGGAAGGTAGGACAGGTCTCTTCTCTACAGATTCATATTGGAGCACAAAGTTGTCCTGCAATCAATGAAAAATGCTCAGATTACTTTCCCTGCTGTGCGATCAGGCTATAAAGACTATCAGTTCTTGTTCGGATGAAACCTTCTGAATTGTATCCCACAGGTTGGGATCAAAACAAATGTAGGATCCTCGTTCATACAGTGGAGTTTTCACAAGAGGCGCCACATTTGAAGCTCGTGTGAGCCACACACGATACTCTCTGTGGTAAAACCACCCTTTGTTATATCTGGAAAATAGGTGGAATCAGAAATTTGAGTCATTTGACATTGACATGCCAGGCCATTTCGATTCAAAATAATGGAAAAATGAGAAAATAACTAAAGGTCAAAAAAATGATGCATAGATCAATGATATTGCTATATGTAAGATAGGTCCAAGCACGATTGGAGTGTCAAGATTAGACTATGCAAAAAGAACTGGTATGGTGTGAGAAGAGGCCTATTCTCAATAATGAACAAAATGATGCAGCTCCAGCAGGAGGCAGAGGACATGGACATAGCAGGAATAGATCCAGGGGGGTTCATAAAAATTGAGGGAGGTTGTACAACTAAGGATCGAGTGAAGGAAAAGGGCATAAAGGACTTCTAGTTGTATTTTTTCCAAGAAACTTCTTAGCTGTAATTCCATCAATAGCTGGCTACCCTATAAACTTGTTATTGTATAAATTCGGTCAAACTTTATAAAGTGTGGTTTTAGTCAAAGCTAATATGCGGGGTAAATAAAAACGGAGGGAGTACTACAAAAGAGCACACACATGAAAACAGTTGACAAATGTATAGGGCGTGTGAACAGCAGGCAAATGAAGGTCCACTAAAATAGTATTCTGCTGAGATACCAACAACTGTGCAGGTTTGTGCTTACAGTTCATTCGCGGCATATAACTGAGCAACATCCTTCGGCATACTGCACAAAGGGCAAAGTCAAATAATGCATAGGCTAGTAAAACCAGACACACAGTTCATTCTATTCAATATACCTGTAGAAGATGTAGAATAGTGTCAAGGGGTGAAACTTTGGAAAATTGAATGGCTGCAGATGGAGAAAAAAATATATGAAATGTCAGGGTTCAAGAGGCTATTGTAAACCAAATGGGAAGCAGCTTACCTGCAGTGGTGGAGGTTGCTCAGCAGAGTAACAAGCAGGGATCTGATAATCAGGTTCTCCTTTAGCTGGCTCATTTGACCATGGAGAGCCAAATGTCTTCCAAAGACAATCTGGGGAGTTCAAATTCAACCCTAGTGTAGTTAAATCAAGCCCTAAAGCAAGAGCTGTTGGTCCAGGCTCTTTCGATTTTATTAAGTTCAACAATCCAAGTAAACTATATGGGTCTGGCACAGTTTCTTTTCCCTGAGCAGACTTTTGACTCTGATCCTTGGATGACTGTTGGCCCGAAGACGTCTGCGACCTAAGTGAATTCTGAGTCTGCGGTTGATGGTATTGCTGGATGAGTTGCTCATAAGACCCCGAATTAGAAGACGGACTTGGAGAATTTATCGGCCTTAGCCCAATATTATCAAGACCATTTTGAACCTAATGAACACAATCAGAGTAGTTAAAATCCAGTCAAAAGGTTAGCAGACACATGAAAAAAGGTTAAAATGTATGTATCCTAACTTCTAAGAGTGGTGTGTTCAACCCGAAATATGTGCTGGCTACGCGAAAAAATTGCTAGTATGCTTACCGAAGTAGTGCTCTGCTGCTGTTGTTGGCGGGGTGGATAGCTACCTCCCAAATTAAAGCCAGATGATCTACCCATCTGCAGAATCATATGTGAGAATTTAAGAATAAGAAGGTAGCTGACCTGGGATGAAATGATAGAACAACATGAACTCACAGGAAAATGTTGTGCCTGCATAATATTTGCATTCTCATGAAGGTGGTCCTTGTGATGCAAATCCATACCATAATCTGACGAATTGCCTTATATTCCAAAGAAACATATAATAAGGTAATATCCAGAAAATAAAAGCAGGGGTTTTGCCCAGAAGTAATCAGCAGAAAGGAACATGATAGGAATAACTGCCATGATATGAATTTAGCCGAACAACTTCGATAGAACACATTGCAATACATATAACATGATTATAAATCTCTGATGAAAGTTAACTACCCCAGCTTGAGAGATAAGGATAAACTTATGCCAGATGAACAATTGAGAAGAAGATTGAACCATGATATGTGGTTAATAGAGAAGAAAATAGTGAAGGAATTGACAAGACATGAAACATTATCTTTTCCAGATAACAGTAACAATAAGATAAAAAATACTACTGCAAGGGAAAAGGCTAAAGCTAACAAGAAACAGATAGTTAATCTCATCAAGATTTATAGAGTTGCCCACTACGTGCATAGTGAGACTACCAATGGAGGAGACATACCTTTATATCCTGGTAAAGCTGGAAAATCTTCATTCTGAATGCTGAACTCCTGGTTTTGTTGCACAATAGCATTTACACTTACGCCTTGCTTTCGCAGTGACCCTTCAAATTACAAAGTATGAAAAGTTAGTTACCTGACATTATCAAAGCACTAAAGATTGCAGATTTTGTTAGTGTTGTAGCATTACCATATTGCCCTTGACCACCTCCAGCAGAATTAGGACGCCCAGTTAACTGGGGAAAATCATTTATGTCAAACGGAGAATTGTCACCAGAGTTTCCTTCATGTAGCATTCCAGAAGAACTAAAAGAATTGCTTCCTGCCTGAACTTGGTTCTGAGATAGCGTTCCTCCAGGTGTTGGATAAGAACTCCCAAGAATGTTCATGAACTGTGGCGACGCTGGTGAAAAAAAAATAAACAGACTCATTTTTTTTACAAAATAAAATATCCATTAGGTCAGTTTGCCCCACACCCCTTACACCAAGAGAGAAGAAATTCCTAGCTCTTAATAAACCCAGTAGTTGTATATACAGTTTAGTTGCTTCCACTGGTATACGTATAATCTAGTGTGGGCAACCAAGCCAGACAACCTCAAGGTGGTGGCACTGCTTTATGAATGCAATAGATGAAAACTCAGTTCCCCGTGTCAATTTCCAATCAAATTGAGCCACATTGAAGTTCAATCCATAACACTTCAGAGAGTTACGCTGGCATATGACTGAAATGTACCTTACAACACCACTTCCCTATACTTAAAAAAAATGCAAAGCTTGCAGCTCAACGCATTAATAGAAAGCAAACAATTATACAAACCTAAGACAAGACTGAAACATCTGACAACTCAAGACAGGACCACAATCAATGCAAGACAGACATTGCAACCGACTCAACAAAACAACCCCAGCCTAGAAGCCATCCACACAAGCGCAGGGCGCAACATATCTACTGAAACCTAAGCCACAGGAAGAAAAACACACACCAGTTCACTATTCAGCCAGCAAGAAAGAAAAAGTGAGAATAGATATTCGCCAAAGAAGCACGAAAAGTTTGAAAAAACAAATAAAGATTAACAATTAACCATGTACCTTGATGCATACCACTCAGTCGATTGGATGGGATATTAAGAGCCCCACTTCCAGAGTTGCCGCTCGAATTGATACGAGATGCAATACCAGGCATGGACATTCCTGCTGAGCTTATGCTTCTGCCAATACTGCTGCCACCCACTATATTGCCCCCAGAATTTGCTATCCGTGGGCCTAAGTTCCCCAAAACTGAAGAAGCTGTCAACCCAGGAGCAGAATTTCGATTACCAACATTAGCCATGCTTGAGGATAAACCTTGTGCTGAACCACCAATAGCATTCATGCTACTACTAAATACAGCATTCCCCCCAAGATTCATACCTCCTCTGTTGCTGATCCCAGAATGGCCATGAGAAATCTATAAAAGGGTAACAAATTAGTTAAGTGATAGAACACTCAGCATGATATTAACATGTTGTGGACTAGAAAAGAGGAGAACAAACCTGAGACATGGACACTGGAAGGTTATTTGAGGGAAACCGGCTACCAGAAATATTGCCGCCAGGTTGTTGAACACCTGGGGATGGAATACCTGACAATGAAGCATTCCTTGGCGATAGTGATGCAAGATTGAGATTTCCGTGGATATTATGCAAGCCTTCCAAGAAGTTCAAACTTTATGAGATACTTTGGAACATGATTATTGGATTACACAAATATGTAAGATTTATACTAACCAGAGTGATGGAAATTAGGAAATGATCCAGACTGACCAGAAAAGGTTGATGTGAATGGCCTTCCTGTTGAATCCCCACCAATATTTGACTGCAAAAGGTAATGACAATAAACCAAAGGCCTTTTGAAAAACGTAGCTAGCCATTGTCATCACTACACAGAAGTGGACAATGAACCCTGATCACGATTAAAACTATTATGTCCACTTTTTGAGACAGAGGAACTTGGCAGGGAGTAATAAACAACATAAAAACAACATCATGTCTAAAAACAGACAGGTTAAATGAGTCAACATATTAGCTCAAGCAATAATATGGAAGTGGAAGCCAAAATGAGGTGGAGTTAGGTGATTTACTGAATAGGAAAGGGAGAAAATGAGTAACCATATTAAGTAAGGAAAGATGGAAGCATACATTCAGTGATCCTGACATTGTGATGATGCCCAAAGAACGATCAAGGCAAGAGGAAGTCAAAATACTATTCCGCTATTCCCCCAACTGAGTGATAATCTGTCCAATCTGGAGTCCAGGAAGAGATAATATATGTAAGTAATAAATATCGGGGGTCCTTTCAGAGGTGCAGGATGCTTATAGTAAAAGAGAATGAAATAATTACATAGCTAAACGCAACACATGACCTGAAGTTGAATTTCAAGATCAAAACACTAACTAGTCAGAAGATATTAGAGCTCTATATATGCTACATTCTAAAAAACTGCAGTCATGCAGGACAAACTATCACACTGCACAATTTTACAAAATACAGTTAACAAGATGACACAATAAGGAGGGTAGAAAAAACATGAGAACCAATCTAGAAAACAAATGAGGCTGTGTGCAATTTCCAGAACCAGTTTGGTATTTAGAACATTACAACTAGTATTCTGATTATTTCCAAATTGGACAAGCACAGAAGGAAGATTGATACAAAGATAAACCATAATTATTTCCAAGTTTACACCTACAAGCAAGCCACTAACTAATATCTAAAAGGAAACATAAGTTTCTATAAAATTACAAAAAATATTAGACAAAAAAAGTACTGAATGTAAAAAACAAAATATTAATACTGGCCATGACTAAAACTTGCAACACACCAAATCCTAGGACAAACACTCCAGAAGAGCACAAACTTATAGCATTATGATATTCCACTGCCTCAGATGGCCCTCGTAATTATGGGCCCCTAACAAATCTAGACATGAAAACACTGTTGTGGTATTAAATCAATACAAGGTTTTGAGTCGCCGACTAATCACCGATGAGACACAGGCTAATCGCCTTGCCGATCAGTGACGAAGTCCTGCTACGGTGACTCAACTACCAGAGCAAGTCGTGCAACTCAGATGGCCCTCGTATTTATGGGCCCCTAACAAATCTAGACATGAAAACACCGTTGTGGTATTAAATCAATACAAGGTTTTGAGTCGCCGACTAATCACCGATGAGACACAAGCTAATCGCCTTGCCGATCAGTGACTAAGTCCTGCTACGGTGACTCAACTACCAGAGCAAGTCGTGCAACTCACCCCCTAGTAGACGCTTGTGTGCTGGTTTGGGCGGCCGGCGAGGTCTTCGGTGAGAAATCTATCTCCTTGACGCCGCCGGCTACGGATCTACCCCGCCGGCGGCTACCGATCTACCCTGCCGCTGGTGTGTTGTAACTTGTAAGAGGGAAGAAGGTATGAGAAGAAAGAAGGAATCTGCACTGGCGGCGGCTATGTATAGTCCTGGTCACGCGCTGCTGGGCAGTTACCACTCTTCTATTCTTGATGGATGGTACAGATGGCTTGGGTAAGTATGGACGGTCTAGATACATCAAGAAAGCTAGGGTTTTCAAATGGGCCTTCATGGGCCAAATATGCTCCTACCCCTATCAACTTGGAGCCATCTTCCTCCTACACTAAAGCAACTCGGCTCCTCCGTGGCCCAGCCAAGAGCCCAATACCTTGCCTAGGAGCTTCATGCCACCTTGACCTCATAATCAAGCTCCTCCTTAATTGCAACTTTGCCCTCAACTCTCTGTAAGCTCCCCTGACTAGTTGCGGCGACTTGGGGCCATTAGCGATAACAAGTCGCCGAATAATCCGGGCTAGGGAGACTCGACCCGACTCCACGACCAAAAACTTCGAAACAATATCATCTTTTGGTTTAGCATGAGATGCAGCCTTGCAGCTGGTGACCTACTTCCTATAATAGATTTCAGGGAACAAAACAAGGAAAATTCTCCAGGGAACCTCAACAGGCCAGAATGCAGGCCACTTCAATCAAGGGTCTGGTTCTTGTATTTGACCAGGTTTGGTAAGGAACTGAGATGTGATTGGAGGACTCATATTAATCATGGAGGTGGTAAATTTCACTGTATTAAACAAGAAAAACAAAAAAGAGCTAAAAAAATCCACATTGATCGGAAATTTCCAATGATGGGGGCCTGCATGTACAATCACAACATGCCATGAGGCAACACTCATCTTCCTTACATCTGATCGTCATTAGAAACATTAACCAAACTATGAATGCTAATAAGGGACCAAAGCCATGTCAACTTTCTATCAGATCACACATTTGTACTCAGCCATAGGCAATCACAAAACAACATGGCTATCCTATCTTTGAACTGATTGAGCTGTGTAAATAAAAGTGAGGAAAATGCTTTCTACATTGATTAGTTCACTGCCAGTTCTTCCATCTTCCACAAGCACCGATTTTAAGTAGGTCAACAGCAAAAGTACGACAATCCTTAGTATAAGGCTAGTTGTAGTTCGAATCTCAGGTTCTTAACTATATGGGTGCATGTTTCCATTTGTGTACAACGTGGTAAATTAAATAATCTATATGCCAACTGGATAGAAAACATCGTGTGTAGGCTTCATGCTTGGTTTGCCTACCTG